>NC_061513.1:52062296-52184002 GCF_022539505.1 Lolium rigidum | reverse complement strand
GGGCATCCCCAAGCTTAGACGCTTGAGTCTTCTTGAAATATGCAGGGGTGAACCACCGGGGCATCCCCAAGCTTAGAAGCTTTCACTCTTCTTGATCATAGTATATCATCCTCCTCTCTTGACCCTTGAAAACTTCCTTCACACCAAACTCGAAACAAACTCATTAGAGGGTTAGTGCATAATCAAAAACTCACCTGTTCAGAGGTGACACAATCATTCTTAACACTTCTGGACATTGCCCAAAGCTACTGGAAGTCAATGGAACAAAGAAATCCACCCAACACAGCGAAAGAAGCAATGCGAAATAAAAGGCAGAATCTGTCAAAACAGAACAGTCCGTAAAGACGAATTTTAAAATGGCACCAGACTTGCTCAGATGAAAATGCTCAAATTGAATGAAAGTTGCGTACATATCTGAGGATCACTCACGTAAATTGGCATAATTTTCTGAGTTACCTACAGAGAATTTTGCCCAGATTCGTGACAGCAAAGAAATCTGTTTCTGCGCAGTAATCCAAATCTAGTATCAACCTTTCTATCAACGACTTTACTTGGCACAACAAAACACAAAACTAAGATAAGGAGAGGTTGCTACAGTATTAACAACTTCCAAGACACAAATATAAAATAGAGGTACTGTAGCAAAATAAACACATGGGTTATCTCCCAAGAAGTTCTTTCTTTATAGTCATTAAGATGGACTCAGCAGTTTTAATGATGCACTCGCAAGAAATAGTATTTGAAGCAAAAGAGAGCATCAAGAGACAAATTCAAAACAAATTTAAGTCTAACATGCTTCCTATGCATAGGAATCTTGTAAGTAAACAAGTTCATGAAGAGCAAAGTGACAAGCATAGGAAGATAGAACAAGTGTAGCTTCAAAAATTTCAGCACATAGAGAGGTATTTTAGTAACATGAAAATTTCTACAACCATATTTTCCTCTCTCATAATAACTTGCAGTAGCATCATGAGCAAACTCAACAATATAACTATCACATAAAGCATTCTTATCATGAGTCTCATGCATAAAATTATTACTCTCCACATAAGCATAATCAATTTTATTAGTTGTAGTGGGAGCAAATTCAACAAAGTAGCTATCATTATTATTCTCATTAAGTGTAGGAGGCATAGTATAATCACAACAAAATTTACTCTCCATAGTAGGTGGCACCAAAAGACCACTATCATTATAATCATCATAAATAGGAGGCAAAGTATCATCAAAAAAAATTTCTCCTCAATGCTTGGGGGACTAAAAAGATCATGAAAACCAGCTTCCCCAAGCTTAGAACTTTCTATATCATTATCAACAATGGTGTTCAAAGCGTTCATACTAATATTACTACCAGTATGCAAATAAGGTTCCACAGGTTTTTTAATTTTCGCATCAAACGATCCATGTTTTAAATCAGGAAATAGAATAAGAAGCTCATTGTTGTCCATTATGCCAAACTAGTGTAAACAAGAAACAAAAAGATGCAATTGCAGGATCTAAAGGAAATAGCTTCGAGTACTTAAAACGGCGAAAATAGCTTAGTAGCCGAGATCCGGAGTGTGAGTACCTTTTACCTTTCCTCCCCGGCAACGGCGCCAGAAAATAGCTTGATGTCTACGGGAGCTTCTATTCTTGTAGACAGTGTTGGGCCTCCAAGAGCAGAGGTTTGTAGAACAACAGCAAGTTTTCCCTTAAGTGGATCACCCAAGGTTTGTCGAACTCAGGGAGGAAGAGGTCAAAGATATCCCTCTCATGCAACCACTGCAACCACAAAGCAAGAAGTCTCTTGTGTCCCCAACACACCTAATAGGTGCACTAGTTCGGCGAAGAGATAGTGAAATACAGGTGGTATGAATAAGTATGAGCAGTAGTAACGCAGCGATAGTAACGCGATAGAAACAATAAACAAGCAACGATAGCGAGTATTTAGGAACAAGGCCTAGGGATTACACTTTCACTAGTGGACACTCTCAACATTGATCGCATAATAAATAACTCTTTCTCATATGTGCTACATACACTCTTTTGTTGGATGACAAACACCGGTCGTTGTGTAGGGCTACAAGAGCACCTCAATGCCGGAGTTAACAAGCTCCACAACATTCGATGTTCATATTTAAATAACCTTAGAGCATAATAGATCATTGCAAAATAAACCAAGAACTAACATAGCGCACACACTTGTCCACATTACACTATGAAGGAGGAATAGATCACATCAATACTATCATAATGATAATTAACTCCACAATCTACAAGAGATCATGATCATAGCCTACGACAAGAACCACACGGTGCACACACTAGTCACCTTTACACCATGCAGGAGGAATAGACTACTTTAATAACATCACATGAGTAGCACACAACTAGTAGTGATACAAAACTCATCATATGGATCTCAATCATGTAAAGCAGCTCATGAGATCATTGTATTGAAGTACATAGGAGAGAGATTAACCACATAGCTACCGGTACAGCCCCGAGCCTCGATGGAGAACTACTCCCTCCTCATGGGAGACAGCAGCGTTGATGAAGATGGCGGTGGTGTCGATGGAGAAGCCTTCCGGGGGCACTTCCCCGTCCCGGTGGCGTGCCGGAACAGAGACTCCTGCCCCCAGATCTTGGCTTCGCGATGGCGGCGGCTCTGGAAGGTTTCTCGTACCGTGGCTTTTCCGTATCGAGGTTTTAGGTCCAGGGGCTTTATATAGGCGAAGAGGCGGCGTCAGAAGGTCGAAGGGGCGCCGACACAATAGGGGGGCGCGGGCCCCCCCTTGGCCGCGCCGGCCTACGGTTTGGTGGGCCTGTGCCCCCTCTCTGGCGGTTCTCGTGTGTTCTGGATGCTTCCGGGAAAAATAGGAACCTGGGCGTTGATTTCGTCCAATTCCAAGAATATTTCGTTACTAGGATTTCTGAAACCAAAAACAGCAGAAAACAGCAACTGGCCTTTCGGCATCTCGTCAATAGGTTAGTTCCAGAAAATGCATAAATATGACATAAAATGTGCATATAACATGTAGATGTCATCAATAATGTAGCATGGAACATAAGAAATTATCGATACGTCGGAGACGTATCACATGGTTACCGCTCAACAAGCAACTTATTAAGAAATAAGACACATAAGTACATATTCTTCACCACAATAGTTTTTAAGGCTATTTTTCCCATGAGCTATATATTGCAAAGACAAAGGATAGAATTTTAATGGTAGCACTCAAGTAATTTACTTTGGAATGGCGGAGAAATACCATGTAGTAGGTAGGTATGGTGGACACAAATGGCATAGTTTTTGGCTCAAGGATTTGGATGCACGAGAAGAATTCCTCTCAATACAAGGCTAGGCTAGCAAGGTTATTTGAAGCAAACTCAAGTATAAAACGGTGCAGCAAAACTCACATATGAACATATTGTAAGCATTATAAGACTTTACATCGTCTCCTTGTTGTTCAAACACCTCAACCAGAAAATATCTATACTCTAGAGACCAATCATGCAAACCAAATTTTAACAAGCTCTATGTAGTTCTTCAATAATGGGTGCAAAGTACATGATGCAAGAGCTTAAACATGATCTATATGAGCACAACAATTGCCAAGTATCAAATTATTCAAGACATTATACCATTTACCACATGCGGCATTTTCCGTTTCCAACCATATAACAATGAATGAAATAGTTCAACTTTCGCAATGAACATTAAAAGTAAAGCTAAGAACATATGTGTTTATACGAAACAGCGGAGCGTGTCTCTCTCCCAAACAAAGAATGCTAGGATCCGATTTTATTCAAACAAAAACAAAAACAAAAACAAACAGACGCTCCAAGTAAAGCACATAAGATGTGACGGGATAAAAATATAGTTTCACTAGAGGTGACTCGATAAGTTGTCGATGAAGAAGGGATGCCTTGGGCATCCCCAAGCTTAGATGCTTGAGTCTTCTTAAAATATGCAGGGATGAACCACGGGGCATCCCCAAGCTTAGACTTTTCACTCTTCTTGATCATATTGTATCATCCTCCTCTCTTGACCCTTGAAAACTTCCTCCACACCAAACTCAAAACAATCTCATTAGTGGGTTAGTGCATAATTGAAAATTCATATATTCAGAGGTGACATAATCATTCTTAACACTTCTAGACATGGCACAAAGCTACTGAAAGTTAATGGAACAAAGAAAATCCATCAAACATAGCAAAACAGGCAATGCGAAATAAAAGGCAGAATCTGTCAAAACAAAACAGTCCGTAAAGACGAATTTTTTAGAGGCACCAGACTTGCTCAGATGAAAATGCCCAAATTGAATGAAAGTTGCGTACATATCAGGGGATCACGCACGTAAATTGGCAGATTTTTCTAAATTTTCTACAGCAGGGGCGGCTCAATTTCGTGACAGCAAGAAATCTGTTTCTGCGCAGCAATCCAAATCTAGTATTGACTTTACTATCAAAGACTTTACTTGGCACAACAATGCAATAAAATAAGATAAGGAGAGGTTGCTACAGTAGTAACAACTTCCAAGACTCAAATATATAATAAAGTGCAGAAGTAAAATAATGGGTTGTCTCCCATAAGCGCTTTTCTTTAACGCCTTTCAGCTAGGCGCAGAAAGTGTGTATCAAGTATTATCAAGAGATGAAGCATTAGCATTCTTACCAGGGGCTTTGCGATTACCCTTCTTACACTTATTCTTACTCTTCGGTTTAGGGAATATATGTCCACATCCCGGTATAGAGGATTTTAGAGTGCCTTTCTCCACATCTATGGTTACTCCCAAGAGTTTCAGCAACGATCTTCCAAGTGTGACTTGTCCTGTCCCTACACATTCAATAACGAGATAATCAGTGGATACCGTTCTTCCAAGAAGGGTTGTGAATACTCCTTCAGTTATTCCTTTAGGAATTATAACAGAGTTATCAGTAAGAGTTATTCCTTCTCCACCTTCAGTAAGTACCCAAAGTGTCAAGGATTCATAAATACTTTCAGGCATAAGGCAAAATTCAGTCATAATATCACAACGGGCATTAAATTTTTTACCATCAATAGTGACTTTAATAGTGGGGTCCCACATTGAAGGTTCAGAGTTTATTGGAACATAATCAAAATGCTCACGAATCCGACCATACCCTTCTTTTAAGCAAGATATACTTGTCTCAAGAGTGTTCAATCTATTATAAATGCTAACAAGAGATGGATCAAAATTATTAGTGGAGCTAGATGATGTAACCAATTTTTTTATGGCATTAAAAGCTTGATCCCCATCACAGTGAAGGAAATCTCCTCCCACTACAGCATCTAAGGCATATCTATAGCGAAGAATAAGCCCAAAATAAAAGTTACTAAGAAGCAAACTTAGAGTCATTTTAGGTTCAGTTTTACTATAAGAATCAAAAATTCTAGACCAAGTTTCTTTAAAACTCTCTTCACCACCTTGTTTAAAAGTGAAGATCGATTCCTCAGGTGATAGAGTAACAACTACAGGACTAGTCATGATAATAAAATAAAGTAAATGCAAGTAACTAATTTTTTTGTGTTTTTAATATAGAGAACAAGACAGTAAATAAAGTAAAACTAGCAACTAATTTTTTTGTATTCTTTATATAAGAGCAAACAAAGCAGTAAATAACGTAAAGTAAAGCAAGACAAAAACAAAGTAAAGAGATTGGATGTGGGAGACTCCCCTTGCAGCGTGTCTTGATCTCCCCGGCAACGGCGCCGTAGAATTTACTTGCTGCGTGTAGTTGACACGTCCGTTGGGAACCCCAAGAGGAAGGTGTGATGCGCACAACGATAAGTTTCCCTCGATAAGAAACCAAGGTTATCGAACCAGTAGGAGTCAAGGAACACGTGAAGGTTGTTGGTGGCGGAGTGTAGTGCGGCGCAACACCGAGGATTCCGGCGCCAACGTGGAACCTGCACAACACAATCAAAGTACTTTGCCCCAACGTAACGAGTGAGGTTGTCAATCTCACCGGCTTGTCTGTAAACAAAGGATTAGATGTATAGTGTGGATGATGATGGTTGTTTGCGAAGAACAGTAAAGAACAATTGCGGTAGATTGTATTTCGGATGTAAAGAATTGGACCGGGTCCACAGTTCACTAGTGGTGTCTCTCCCATAAGATAAACAGATGTTGGGTGAACAAATTACGGTTGGGCAATTGACAAATAAAGAAGGCATAACAATGCACATACATATATCATGATGAGTACTATGAGATTTAATCGGGGCATTACGACAAAGTACATAGACCGCTATCCAGACATGCATCTATGCCTAAAAAGTCCACCTTCGGAGTTATCATCCGAACCCCTCCAAGTATTAAGTTGCAAACAACGAGACAATTGCATTAAGTATGGTGCGTAATGTAATCAACACAAATATCCTTAGACAAAGCATCGATGTTTTATCCCTAGTGGCAACATCACATCCACAACCTTAGAACTTTCCGTCACTCGTCCCAGATTCAATGGAGGCATGAACCCACTATCGAGCATAAATACTCCCTCTTGGAGTCACAAGTATCAACTTGGCCAGAGCCTCTACTAGCAACGGAGAGCATGCAAGAACATAAACAACATATATGATAGATTGATAATCAACTTGACATAGTATTCAATATTCATCGGATCCCAACAAACACAACATGTAGCATTACAAATAGATGATCTTGGTCATGATAGGCAGCTCACAAGATCTAACATGATAGCACAATGAGGAGAAGACAACCATCTAGCTACTGCTATGGACCCATAGTCCAGGGGTGGACTACTCACACATCGATCCGGAGGCGATCATGGCGATGAAGAGACCTCCGGGAGATGATTCCCCTCTCCGGCAGGGTGCCGGAGGCGATCTCCCGAATCCCCCGAGATGGGATTGGCTGCGGCGGCGTCTCTGTAAGGTTTTCCGTATCGTGGCTCTCGGTACTAGGGTATTCGCGACGAAGGCTTTAAGTAGGTGGAAGGGCGGAGTCGGAGGAGTCACGGGGGCCCCACACGCTAGGGCCGCGCGGGCCCCCTCTAGGCCGCGCCGCCCTAATGTGGCGGCGCCCCGTGGCCCCACTTCGTATCTCCCTCGGTCTTCTGGAAGCTTCGTGGAAAAATAGGACCCTGGGCGTTGGTTTCGTCCAATTCCGAGAATATTTCCTTTGTAGGATTTCTGAAACCAAAAATAGCAGAAAACAGCAACTAGCTCTTCGGCATCTCGTCAATAGGTTAGTGCCGGAAAATGCATAATAATGACATATAATGTGTATAAAACATGTGAGTATCATCATAAAAGTAGCATGGAACATAAGAAATTATAGATACGTTTGAGACGTATCAATGGCTTGCCTCTCCCAGTGCAGACGGGTTATTTTTCACGTCGATGATGATGTTGCTACCTCAAGATCTCCCTTTGCACCTCCCTAGTGCTTCGTTCGTGTTAGAGGGGATCAACGATTTATTTTGTAAACAAATTGGAAGCCTTAGCCCTGCATTAGATTAATAAGGGTGAAACGGCAGATATGAAGTGTTGAAAGATCCTCTTACAAGCAATCGTACACCAGAATAAAGAAGATTACGAAGAAACACAACTTAAAGGTTGAGGCCCTCATCCATCCTCTTGATCAGAACGTTGGAGAAGACAGGTTGAGAAGGTATGCAACCGGAGAAGGCCCATCTTTCCTGCCCAGGTCACCATCCATGTATAGTCATCCGCCTCCACCTCCTAAGAAGGCCCATGCTTTCCCGCCTAGAGTTGAAGGGCGTTACTCCGCCGTGAGGCAGAGTAGCTCCCTCTAGAGCACAAAAGGCACTCATGATAGGTTGCCTAGGGCAAGAACTACCAACATGATAACCTCTTCATGCGAAACCCGCGGACATCGTCATCGACCACAACACTGATCACACATCAAGGCGCAACGTTTAGTCCGAAATCGCCGAAAGAAGGCACGGCTGAAAGATTGGCAGCACTGGACACAAATGCCGCCAACTCATGCTAGACATAACGGCCCTGGTTTTCATGTTTTTCTCCTTTTTGTGGTTGTTTTTATTATTGTAAGCTGTTCATCAGCATCTCCGCCGTAAGGGGCTTTATTAATTTAAGATGGGCACTCACTTGAGTGCCTTCTACTCCCTCCGTTCCTTTTTAATTGACTCGGATTGAGTACAAATTTGTACTAAATTCGAGTCAATTAAAAAAGAACGGAGGGAGTATCTAATAAAAATGTTGCTATTCTTCGGGGGAGATTGTTGCAGCGATATTTGTTAAGTCTTTTATGGTAGAGAATCCTTTTCCTTGAAGGGCAGAAGATTCATTCTGACAGCTTCAGTGTTGAGTTTTAATATCAAGCTAGGGTTTATACATTAATTCTTTATCAGTGTCAATGTCACTACCACTTCCCTTATCAGAGTCTTGTAAGTCAATGTTAGTGGCAGCAGAGAACAATAAGCATGATACTTAGAACTTCCCTGTTTTTCCTAAACAGAAGCAGTTCTGTTCAAGGGAAGACTCTTGAGAAAAAAAGGGGGACAATGTGTGTAAGCACAGAAGTTGATTTATCAACATCCACGAGATATGATGGACCTTCTCGATGGGAACCTGGCAAAGAACCAACATGCACCCCCGATCTAAGTATTTGTTGCCTGAGTATCACTCATGAACACATTTTCCCTAATAGTATCACGCATGATGCAAGTCATAGTTAAGAATGGCTCAATGACTTCCAGTAAACATTTTCCCCCAAATGTCATTTTAAGGTATAAACCGAACTTGGTGGTTCCTTGCGGCATAAATTGCAGTGAACTGTTCAAGGACAAAAGGAGAACAGACCTTCAAATTAAACTTTGCTGAAGGCTGAAGCATGCTCAAACATCTTATATGGTATCGGGCAATTCACTCGGTAAGAAATTCCATGTGTCCTACTGACAAAAGAAAAAGGTGAACAGAAACGGCATATATAGATATGATCCTGATGTAGGACAAAATGTCGATGATCTGCTTCTGTCTTTTCTCCCTCTCAGTACAGTTTTAGTAAATAGTCACTAGGGCAAGATAATCCTCTAGGACATAGTATCAACAAAACGCCACAAATCCACAATTATTCCGTAGCAAATATAATAATATTGTATAGCATCAGTTTGCACCTAGGGCAAACCAAAAGATCGAACAGCAGATAAGTCTTTCCTATCACGAGATGAATACAACGAAAACAAACTTTCCTATCACGGTCTAATTAACACGGAACTAAAACGAGAAGCGAATCAATCAACTAGATCGATTACGGCGCATTCATAGCGGAGACCATGAACGCCGATAGCTTAGGCGCGTTCGCCGCGGATCCTGCGCGCCAGCTGGATGTCCTTGGGCATGATGGTGACCCGTTTGGCGTGGATCGCGCAGAGGTTCGTGTCCTCGAACAGGCCGACCAGGTACGCCTCGCTGGCCTCCTGGAGCGCGAGCACGGCGTGGCTCTGGAAGCGGAGATCAGTCTTGAAGTCCTGCGCGATCTCGCGCACCAGGCGCTGGAAGGGCAGCTTGCGGATCAGCAGCTCGGTGCTCTTCTGGTACTTGCGGATCTCGCGGAGCGCGACGGTGCCGGGCCTGTAGCGGTGCGGCTTCTTCACGCCGCCGGTGGTCGGGGCCGACTTCCTCGCCGCCTGAGATCAAAACCCAAGATCGGAAACCGTCAGCAAATAGATTAAACCGCAACAAGTGTACAGAAAGCGATCGGCAATGCATGCAGGAGGTCGACCGGGAGACGGGATGAGAAGACGAACCTTGGAGGCGAGCTGCTTGCGGGGGGCCTTGCCGCCGGTGGACTTGCGGGCGGTCTGCTTCGTACGGGCCATCTCGACTTCGAACTTGGAATCGTCTGCGGAGTTTGGGGGAGTGCCGGAGTGGAAGGTGTGACGAGAAGTGGGGAGGTGGGGCGACAATTTATAGGGGGATGGGCAGGAGAATCATGGGCTGAGGCCGTTTCTGTTGATGGTGTGGGAGATGGTTTCGGGCTGCGATTAGGATCTGATGGCTGTGATTTGTGCCAAGGAAGCACAGGGAATCAGGGATCCTCGTGCTGTGCTCTGATTGGAGGAAAACGACGAGGTACGGATCGGTAACGTGGCACTAGGGCCTGGGTGTTAAAGCATTTTTAGAAAATCATCTAAATAAATTCCATGGAAACTTTGAGTTTGATGGTATAGGGCATCATCATCTCAAAATTATCTTAATGTCATGCTAGGTTCAAAGATTAATTTCGTGAGACAACGGTATTTCGTCAAGTACGTCACAATTTGAAAAAGAGTGTCTTAGGTTCGTGATTCGTCAAGGCAAGGCTTTGAATACAAAATTATCTGATAACATGATTCCATAAGTACAAGAATTAAATAAAAATCATGTCATGTAAACAATATATTATCAAGTATTAACTTACCTTAAATATTCTTTCAACATATCAAATTATTTGCATTTCCAGAGGGTTGGAAGATTCTTTTCTTCGCAAAGAAAATATCTTAAATTCATAATCTCATAACACAAGAATCATTGCACAGTGGCGGATAAGAGAAACACGGGGACCCAAGAAAAATCATAGAGACACATCCTATAAGAAAAAAAATCACTATACATCCTCGAATGCATTTATCTTTCCTCTTGTGATTACTACTGGTCTGATCTTCTTTAGCTCGCCAACGAATCAATGGAAAAAAACAAAGGAGCATCTCACACTCTCCCAATAATGTAGAAATTAAACCTCAAATAGCAAAGGCTTTGAACACTGCAATAGAAGGAACATCCGACCGTTGTCCCCACTCTCAATGTATTTGTCGTTCCAATCAGGCTTCATTGCACATCTCCAATGGATGCACCATGAAACTTAATCTATTGGTTTCAACGTTCGTTGGCAGTGGAAGTGTAGCTGGAAAGGTGTGCTCATCACGGTGAGATCATTGTGCGCATTTCAAATTTATTGGCAGTCTTGTGATTAGTTCCTCTAACTGTTCTTGTTTGAGCGGCTCCTTCGTCCGATGGTGAAGCATCTTCTAGGTAAGCCAAGTCGATAGGGCCCTCTTCAACAATGGGGAAGGACGGTGTTGGTGACTTCTTGGCTTTCTGAAGCCGTCGATGATGTGATCATCCTCAAGGCACTTGTCTGATCTAATGTTCCTTTAGATTTTGCACTTGCTTGAGAATGGATGACATCAAATTTATGCGGTGGTTTATTTCCCTTTTTTATTTGTCCATGGGGGTGTGGGAGATGTGTTGTAAGATGCAACATCATTGTTTTTTCCTCTACTGGGGACTTCGTCTAAAAATTGTAATCCCTCTGTTACGAAAAAATAGCGGTTCAACTTTGTCTAGATATGAGGTATCTAGACACATTTTAGTTATAGATACGTCCATATCTAGAAAAAATTGAACAGTTTTTTTTT
Source organism: Lolium rigidum (assembly GCF_022539505.1). NCBI lineage: Eukaryota > Viridiplantae > Streptophyta > Magnoliopsida > Poales > Poaceae > Lolium > Lolium rigidum. Next base: position 52,172,587 of record NC_061513.1, on the reverse strand, counting down.
TTTTTTTGCAACGGAGGGAGTACTACCTGTTATGGTGAAGTAATTTTTGAGCATGTAGTTGTATATATACATGCATTTTCTCACATTGCGGGCATGGGTGGACCCAGGTATAGCAGAGTGGGGCAGTGTCCCAACTCAAAATTTCAAACTTTTGTCTAATTTGCTCATATATGAAGAAAAGGTTTATAAATTTAATTTGTACTAGAATTGGCCCCACTCATCTGAATTTCCCCCACTAAAATTACTTTTTGAGTCTGCCCCTGATTTCATGTGCAATTTTCTGGTTGTGCGTCATGATGATATGTGGATACTTGCTATATGTCCTACTTGTTGAGTACCACGACATCGATTCTTTCTGCAAAAAATGCCCAATTTCAATGAAACCTTAGAACTTGTAGTTTTACAAGTTTGCGGTAATGAGGTTGTGCTTCCTGTATTTACCATATCCATCCTTCGTGAAGTAAAACTGATGTAATTAAACTGTACATACTTTTTGTTTTGCTGTACTTCCATGTGAATTTTCCCTCAATTTAATTTGTCAATTATTTTTTTAGTTTACAGATCCATGCATTTTGGTTGTGTTAAGTGTGTGACTCTGCAAAGTCCCAAGACCAAAATGTCTCCTCTAGTTCGTGTGCGTAGGTTGATGTCAATGAAAAATTCTGGCTGCTTGGACATCTAAATGCTTCAAGTTTTCCCCTGGACAGAAGTCTCAAAGCTGTTTCTTTGATACCATATATATACGCAGTGTTGATGGGGTAATACAACATAATATATATGCTGCTTCTGCCCTAATTAATATGATCCATCGATACAGGACAGTTGGTGACTGCTACAGTTATTTTGAATAAACTTGTTCTACATTTGAACCATGAGCAGCAGCTGCAGTTCGTGGTGCGAAGTCTCCGTTTTTGTTTCAACAAGAGATTGTGATGAATCCACGACAGATTCACAATTAACTGAATCTAACTAGTTGAGCGTCCAACCTATACGACATCTAAACTCTATATTAGCTAGAACTGACTGTATGCACCGTTTATATGCAAGTAGAAACGTTTAGAAGAGAAGACGTACACATCCTTCAGCAATCCTTGCCCAGCTACATAATCGCGTAAATGTATACATTCAGTCATTGGCTATTTGATTACAAAAAGTACACAAATAGACAATAAACCAGAAAAAAATCGAATCCTCTGTTGTTCTGAGATTGAAATGTGGAATAGTTTCATTTACAAATATCGAGTTTCCTATATCACGATCTATTAAACACGAACTAATTAAAACCAGAAGCGGCGATTCAAACAACCAGAACAGCGCCCTCATCGCGGACCATGCATGCTAGCTATGGCTAGAATCAGGCGCGCTCTCCACGGATGCGGCGAGCGAGCTGGATGTCCTTGGGCATGATGGTGACGCGCTTGGCGTGGATGGCGCAGAGGTTGGTGTCCTCGAAGAGTCCGACGAGGTACGCCTCGGCGGCCTCCTGGAGCGCGAGCACGGCGTGGCTCTGGAAGCGAAGGTCCGTCTTGAAGTCCTGCGCGATCTCCCGCACCAGGCGCTGGAAGGGAAGCTTGCGGATGAGCAGGTCCGTGCTCTTCTGGTACTTGCGGATCTCCCGGAGCGCCACCGTGCCGGGCCTGTAGCGGTGGGGCTTCTTCACGCCGCCGGTGGTCGGGGCCGACTTCCTCGCCGCCTGCAATTAGAACACACGAAATTAGCAACCGTCGAAACCAGAACAGCATGCAGAAGGGAGAGGGGACGAGACGAACAATGGAGGCGAGCTGCTTCCGGGGCGCCTTGCCGCCGGTGGACTTGCGGGCGGTTTGCTTCGTACGCGCCATCTCGACTTCGAATTAACTTCCGATGATTTGGCTGTGTTGAAGTGGAACTCCAAACTGAAGGCGATGGATTGAATTGTTAGGGGAGGCGAGGAGGTGGTGTGGGTATTTATAGGTGCTGGGCGCGCGCGAGAGGCGGTTCGCTAATTGCCGTTTGGGAAGAGGTTACCGATTGCGATTAGATCTGATGGCTGGAGTTTGCGTGCAAGAAAGCACACGATCCTCGTGCTCGCCTCTGGTTGGTCGGAAAGCCACGAGGGTACAGAGCATCGTTATTGCAGGTACGAGGTACGGATCGGTGACGTGGCGTTAGGACTTGGGCTGCCCTGGCGTGCATTTGGTCTGGGAATTTGGGCTGCATACGGGCCGAAGCCCGCGTTGAAATAAAAAACTAGGTAGTTCTCAACAAAAAAAAGGCCACCTCCGGCGATCTCCTGATCTCCGGCGTGACCGTGTCTTTCCTTGCGATCGGTCCATCTCTACCACCCTCGTGAGTGTGTTGCTCGGGATGATCAAGGGGTCGTCTCGCACGACTGCCTGGCCTCGACAGTTTCGCTCGAGTTAGGGTTTGAGATTGGATCGGCATAGCGGCGGTGATGGAGAAGGGGGAGCGAGTGCCAAGACGGAGCATACAGGGTCTGAGCCGACCTTGGAGGAGTTACTGAGGAGTCTAACCTAAAAGGTGAGGACATTGATCACATGTTCGTGGTGAAGAGCGAGGTGGAGTCGCTGAAGGAAGGTTCAAAGTGGATGGCGGTGATGAACAACCTGACTACCCGACCTTTCAACGCGACGTATGTGAAGAAAATAATGAGCTTTGTGTGGGCACCGCACAGGAGTTGTCGTTCCGCGACATTGAGGAGAATAGATTTCCGAGGATTAAAAAGAATTACGGAGCGGGGGCCATGGTTGTTTCGTGGTCATGGCATGCTTATTGAGAAGTACGACGGAACTGGCGAACATGCACCGAGAGCAATCGGCTATGGTAAATGGCTCCTTGCTGCTATGCTATGGAACAAAGCGAAATTGCATGGTGGCACTACAAACCGGTCAGCTGGCCGGGAATGGCAGGGTCCAAGGTAGGATACGTTGGGTGGAAGAGGTGCAGACCAATCGGGCCAAGGAGTTGTTCGGGTCCCTCGTGATGGAGGACGTGGCAGGGGAGGACTGATGACGCATGAGAACCGTAAATGCACAACTGCTGATGCTCGGCTGATGGAAGGCAGTCCGACTAAGAATGTGGCAAATGAGACAAGCACAGAGGCATCACTGATGTTGTAATGGAGGTTGTAGGTTCAATTGTACATGTAGAGGAGGCAAGGGCAAAAAAGCAGCTATAATTCGAGGAGGGCGGGACTGAGAAGATCTATGCAACAAGGGAGGGCACTCCCCCTTCGTGTCCCTCCACTAGGGAGCAGAAGCGCCCGAAGAAACATAAAACAACAAAGAAGAGTAACACCATGACTGGTTCGGTGGCCTCCACGGAGGACCTCCGGTCCAAATGAGTGTGTTGAGTGCAAACTGTCACGATCTTGGCGGCACTGCGGAAGTGAGAGATGTTTGTATCTTGATGGAGAAGCATGCCCCATCTGTAGTTTGTGTGGTGGAGACTCAGCTTCAATGGTCAAGGGTGGAAAGTTTATCTTGGTTTAGGGCTTGATAAGAGTTTTACAGTAGTGGTCGTAGTGGTGGCATCGAGACTTTCTAGAATAATTCAATAAAGTTCAAAGTGTTACCCTGCTCCTAGTACCATATAGATACTATTGTTATTCAAGAGGGGAAGCATCCCTGGCGTCTCACGGTTCTTTACGGGGATGCCCAGGTAAACAAGCGCCACACGATGTGGATATGCTCAAATCTATATTGTCTACAAACAACTTACGGTGCCTCTGCATTGGTGACTTCAACAAGGTTCTCCATTGGGAAGAGCACAAGGATGTTAATGAATGGAGTTGGAGCCAGATTGTTGGGTCCAGCGGTCTGTATGACTTGGGTTATAGAGGTGTACCATGGAATTTTGAGAAGAAAGTCACAAGAGAATCTTTCTTCCGTGTGAGATTGGATCATGTGCTAGCGTCACCGACCTGGTGTGCGGGGTTCATAGAGGCGCTGGTGTAGCATCTAGCAGGATACACGACCTCTGGCCACTTGCCTATACTATTGAGGTGTGTTCCTCGCCAACAATACTAGCACCGCGAAGACCGCCTATTTAGGTACGAAGTTATGTGGGAAACCCACGATGAGTTCTTAGACAAGCTAGCAGATGCATGGAGCCCAACGAACAGGAGTCGTAATGCGAGCGCGATGTACGATAAGTTGGAGGCTATCTTGAGCAGCTTGTCGAGTTTGGAGAAAGATACATTTGGTGGGGTGCAGCTTCGAATACGAGCGCTAAAGAATGAGCTCTCTGTCCTGCGGAATCAGCCGGCCGGGACGTGTTGAACCTTCATATGCCAAGATCAAGACAATAGAACGCCTTGTGAAGGTGCTACATGGCGAGGAGATTATGTGGAGATAACGGTCCCGGATCCAATGGCTCTCGGAGGGGTATAAAAAGTACCCGTTTTTTCCATTTCCGAAAAACTTAGCGCAAAAAAGGAGACTAGGGTAAAGGAGCTAGCAATAATGGATGGTATTACCACATCCATGGAAAGTAAGATGGGAAATTTGGCTAATGGTTTGTATCACTTGTTGTACACTTCCGAAGTTGTATCGGGCATGGATGGGCTCTGCGGCATGTACCCACTTGGGTTGATCCAGAGAGGAACATACGGCTTGATCCTCCCTTTCTAGAATCGGACGTCAAGAAGGCGTTCTTTGAGACGTACCCCACTAACTCACCGGGTCCAGATGGTTTCTCTGCTCCAACGAAAATGGAAAGTATGTGGACACTAAGTGACTGCACATTTCTTCCAACGAAAATGGAAAGTATGTGGACACTAAGTGACTGAAGCAGTCATGCGTGTACTAAGGGGACAAGATGATCCACGTAGCATCAACAAAACCTTTATTGTCTTGATCCCAAAGGTGGCGAGTCCATCCAAACTGGGACAGTTTTGCCCATCGTCCTATGTAACGTGATCTGTAAAATTGCATCTAAGGTAATATCAAACATATTGAAAGTGGTCCTACCGAAGACCATTTATGAGGAACAGTCTGCTTTTGTACCTTACCGAAAATATCATCACAACATATGAGTGCCTTCATTTCATGAAGCATGCAAAAGGCGAAGAAACACCGCTATTGTGCGCTAAAGCTCGATACGAGGAAGGCATTTGATCATGTGGACTTGCAATATATGGAGGCTATTATGCTAAAGCTTGGATTCAGCATTTTCAAAAAAAAAAAAGCTTGGATTCAGCAGCTCATGGGTGGCATTGGTTATGCGAGTAGTGTCTACCGTATCCTTCTCTATACTTTTTAATGGAGTACCACATGAGGAGTTTCCTCTGTTTAGGGATATCTGAAAAGGAGACCCCATCTCACTGTAAATAATAAGTGTCGTGGTTTAAGTTTAAATATGTGTCCTACAAGCATTTGTTATACAGTACAACTGTTACAGCAGAGAGGTTCAGTTTTCACTTATGAAAGTGTCGTTTAATCTTAATTAGTTAAACGTATAGCTTGCATGACATCTAAACCCTGTGCTACTATAGACTGCTTGCAACATAATCCATTCATAACTAGAAACATTTAGAACAATGACAGACCTTCCTTCAGCAATCCAACGAACTACGAAGGGACTTGCCCCAGCTTCAGAATAGTGTAAATGTATACATTCGGTCATTGGCTATTTGATTTCCATCAGTACAGAAATAGAAAATAGCCAGAACATAGTCGAATAATCTGTTCTCAGATGGTAATGTGGAATTGTCTTATTTACAAATGGTTTGCAAACCAGGAACACCTTTCACCAGCATATGTGGCTATGTCTTCAAAGCAGTCAAGAGTCCAGAAGATATCTGCTTCATCATAGCCATACATGCACGGTTGCTGTAATGGTATCTTACGACGTATAAAAATACATCTTACTGTTACTGGCTTCTGGGAGAACCGCCAAGGTTGAATTTATGAATGCTACAGATATACAGAGGGCAGGATTAGCATGGACGCCGTGGGTTGACGGCACAGAAGTGACCTCGAGAACTTCCATGTGAGGGATTACAACTTACCATTGGGATCATATGTTGGCAGGGAGATGTTTTTGGGGCAACTTGATTTCGACAAGTTTTTGGACAATGCAGAAGTAGTGAGGCAATCACGAGGCTGGAACAAAACTGAGGTGAGCATGGTTGTGCAAAAAAAAAAATGACATGTGAAGTGAACAGCATGGGAATCAAAAAGAAATCTGCATTTTGACAAAGAAATACTTGCATGATTAACTACTAGTGGAACTTATGCAACACGCCAACACCTGTTTTAAGACATAGTACGAGAAAATAACTTCGAGTTCAGGTATGAGGAAACACAAGCCGGACAGCATACAGATTACAGATAAATTCATGCACGACTATGACATCAAATTCTGATAAATTTTGATTCATCGTTTTGTCAAGATTTAGGGATAGTTGAGTGTATTCCAAAAGGCAGCATGCTTTAAATTTTAGCAAACATAAACTGCAGTTATCAGTCCCATGGCGAAACAAGATTCAAAAACATGCTGCTTTTGGTAATCAGTATTAAGAACAATGAGTTGTTGTAATGAGCTGTATCACATTAATAGCACTTCCAAGGCAAAAAAAAAAAAAGATTTATCCAGCCTGCATGTCGGACATAATTCAAAATAGCTGTGCTAACATTATTCTCAATCAATGAAGCTCTGTCTTCCCGCAATTAAAATTAAAACTGAGACCTGTCTAAGGAGAGCTCACCTTCAAATCTTTGGTGAAGCACAGCCTTAGTTCTTCAACTGAGCCCTTCTTGCAAATGATCTGTGGTGAGCCTCCAAAAGCATTTTTGATGGTACTGATGACATCAGTCAGTGCATATTGTTCACCATTTGAGATCAGGATACCTCCAGTGGCCAGCATTTCCTGTGATTTTAATCCAATTTAACAGCAGAAAAGAGAAAAAATTCTGTGACGCGGTTTTGCAGGAGTACAAGTCATAAAAACTAGTCGTTCTAAGTTTGTTTTCGTCTTCCGCAAACCAGGCTAACTTGGATTCAAAAAGGTTCAGGTGCTGTGTAGCATACGAAAGAAAACCAATAAAACGTTACAACTGATGAATCAAAGACCAGATGCTTACTGTAACGTTATATTTGAAGTAGAGGTCAAGGGCAGTAGAGAAGTACTCCATTTCATCCTCAACAACAGGGGACGAGCACGTTCCATGCTTCTCTGCAAAGATCAGGAAAAAACAAACCGAAACTTAGCAACGGAAAGGAGCCAGGACTTCATTTTCGGCATCATCCTGTGCTTGCAGATGTCTGTGCACATGAATCAAAACTAGAGTAACTCTCGCTTATAACAAGAGTTTGTTTCACTATTTCGCAAATAAAAAAGAGTTTGTTTCATTAGGCCAAGTGAACTGAAGAGCATTACCCCACTAAAGGACGATCCGCGAGTAACCGATCGAGCAGCACACGACAATGCCGTTATGCAAAACAACGAAACATCACAAAAGGTTAGTGTCAGTTCAAAGCAAGTAGCGGTAATTCGAGAGTCCAAGCCGGTAGTTGTGACAGTATACCTCATGAGCCCAGAAGGGGCCCTTGCCGCTGAAGCAAGTGGAAGAGGTCGAGCAGTACAGGGAGGGCCAGTAGAGGTCCATCACCGGCTTCAGAGACAATATCTACAGCAAATCAACGAAGACACGTATCGATCAACAAGGTTGGCACAGAGTCAATGGGAGATCAGGACGGCCTTGTCCTGTCTCCTATACAGAGTCAACTGTGCCAGGGTTGGATTAAGCTACAGCGGGAATGGATCAGTGAGCTCTGTGAGGATAGGCTAGGCTGGCACCTTGTCGGCGTCGTAGTTGGTCTCGCGGCAGCACGACGGCCAGGTCCCGTCGTCGTAGTCCGGCCACAGCCCGTCTGTCCCATGAGCAAAAATTCAGGCACGCAATTTTACTGGAACCACGAAATTAAGCATGATGGTCGCCGCGCACTTACGGATCGTGAACGTCTGGAGCGGCTCCGGCCTGCACAGGGGAACAAGGGAAGCGAAGGGCGTCAGCAAGAGAGCGCATAAACCAAGAATCGAATCGAATCGAATCTCGGGAGCTCCAGAAACTCCACCCGAACCCGAGCCGAACGAGCGAGTGGGTGGGGAGAGAGGGAGGGAGAAGAAGAGGGGCGGGCGGGCGAGCACGTACCGGCAGCAGCCGTTGATGGCGCAGCAGTAGCGGGTGGAGGGGCAGATGGTGCCCGGCCACTGCAGCGCGAGCGCGAAGTAGTCGAACTCGCGCTGCTCCTTCCCCAGGGACGCGCGGGCGAGGCCCGTGCCGAACAGATCGGCGGCGACCAGCGCCCAGACCACCAGCAGGCACGCCGCGCGCGCCTTCGTCGTCGCCATTGCCCCCCGCCGTGCGCGGTGTCTCGCTCTCCCCCTTTCCTCTCGCAACTGGACTCTACAGTTCAATGAAGACGCACGGCTCCGGGGAGGTTTAATGGGTGCGGTTAGGGACGATCTCGTGTCACAGGCAGGTGGGTCCGTGCCGTCTTTTTGTTTTTTACATTTTCTTTTTTGAATTAAAATGTGTTGGCCACTATAGTTTCTTTTTCAGAATATGCTTGCCTACTATTATAGTTAGGTACCGTTCAAAAATCGGAGTGAGACAACCGAGCTAGGGAGCATCTCCATGGCGACCCATTTCAGAGCAACTCTAGCACACCCGTTCGTCCCGAAACCGGGAAATAACCGTCAAAGGCGTCGATATGCGGTACCGAGCATAGACCATGTCCGTCCTTGAACCGGAAAATGTGGGACATCAAAATCTTTTTGCAGCAATGCCCCATCGCGGCGTGCGGTATTCCATATACACAGATTTTGGACAGCGCTATTCAGTTCGCTGCATCGTTGGCGCTAGGGAAATTTCAGCCAGTTGGCATTCTTCCGTGGCACGAGCCATCCAAATTTCGGAGAATCTTCTGCGGGTGGAGCGGGCGCCCGGCGGCTCGTGGCGCGCGGCGACGAGCGGCGCGCGCAGCAGGCGACGGGTAGCCGATGGTGGAGGGCAAAAGGCCTATGCTGGAGGGCAAGAGGCCGGTGTTGGAGGGCAAAAGGCCTATGCTGGAGGGCAAAAGGCCTAGGCCGGACGGCGGTGGAAGGAGAGTCAAAGAGGCCACCGTGAATTTGACCTGGAAGATTTCATGGCTCCCTCTAGGGTCCAACATCACCACAACGCCTTGGAGCGCTGTCGGGCGCAGCGGGAGCGCAAGGTGTGTGGCCCATGCCGAGGCCCTCCAATCCACACCAGTGTGGAGGGCGGCGGCCAGTAGGATGCGCAACTCTAGCCCCGGCCATGGTAGGGCGCATGACATCGAATAGATACGGTGGTCTTAGATTAGGCTAAACCCTATATAAAGACGGTTCCTCAGTACTTTTCTGAGTCAATGACTTGTGAGCCCCACGTGAACACGCGCAAATATCCGAGGCGGTCCACGGTGTACCTCATATTTACAGCTCGAATTTGCGCTGAGAATGCATCGGTCTACATGTCTTATTCCCGCGTTTACGTCTCCCATTGGCGCGGATCAAAATAGATAATCTAGATCCGTTTGCGTCGGCCACCAAATATGCCCTAAAGAAGAAATATTATACTTGTAAATTTGTCCTCACATTTGCAACATCATTTTTAGCAGGGGGTGCAAATCCAAAAATTGTGTTGCCATAAATCAACGAGTCCAATCCTTTGCAACTTTGTTCAAAAAAAAAAAATCCTTTGCAACTTACACTTGCAAATTTACCCTTTCTTCTTTCTTTTCGCCAAATTTTCTGGGCCGGATGTCTGGAAATTTTGTAGAGATCGAGTACCACACGCACCACCTGCCCAAATTGCAAGTTCTTTTCAAGATAAGAGCCCTACCGGATGCACCAACCGATCGGGACCGCTGACTATCTTACCCCGGCATGTGTGGATCTGATACTCTGATCTGATGCTCTGGAATCTCGATTAGTTTCGGCATATCCTTTGCCGTCATCGGCACCGACGAAAGAGACAAGCTAGCTAGAGTCGTCGTCTCGTCATCAAAAGTTCAGGACAAGCACGCAATCGTCGTATATGCATCCGGATCGAAAGTAGCACGCGTTCGATCCAGTTTATTCCAAAAAAAAAAAAGTCGGACTAGTAAACTAAGGGAAGAGAGCGCGCAGGCTCGGCTCGGCTCGATCTCTCGTGCCTTTGATAATGCTGCCGTGTCGTCTTCACAAGTACACCGTCGACCCGTGATTAATTACACTTGTGCTGATAACCAGTACATCTTACAAGTTACACGCTAGTACACTTTGATGTTTCATTAGAAAGTGGAGTTACACTGACACTTTGATGTTTCATTAAAAAGTGGAATATTTTTCAGTGGTAAGCGACGCTTTCGTCGACATCGAGGCGTTCATGATGATTTCGTCAATCTCAAGATCCATCGGATCAATTTCTTGAACTCTGTCACTCGAATGTGCTCATAGAGGTAGAGTGTGCTTGGGTTCGTAGGGATGAGTGTATATACATTTGTGTGAGCCTTTGCGTCTATAGTGTGTTTCATAAGAAAAAAAACGTCCATCTTTTGTGCAGATCACCTACATTTTGCAAGAGAATGTGCATCAGAGTTGCAGAGCCAGGGTAGGAACTGATGACAAGCCGACAGTTTGTTACGTCGCTTGAACCAAGACATTGCCCACATGGTTGGCAGGTGTTGATACTTGTCCTAATCGCGAGATCCTGATTTCGAGTGCTAGCGCCCGCTTTCTCTCCGTACACACCCAAATATCTTCCATTGAACTGCTTGGAGGGCTTCTTACCCCAAGTCACATTTCTTTTAGTTCGTCACGTCGCTATCGTCAGGTTTGCCAGGAGTTTAACACTATGAAGAACGGTAACATGCTGATGGAGTCCACTGATCACGACCTCGTGTTTGAATTCAAACGAGATCGGCCGGAGAAGGGAATATGGGCTGAGAAAGCAAGCAGGAGGTGGGTTTCAGAGGTAGAGGATGAGATACACTATCCTCCTCCTCCAACCCCTCCCAACCCTAGCCGCCCCAACCCCAATCCTCATCCTCCCGCCGCGGCCACCGCCGGCAGCGCCGCTGGGGCAAAGACCTCGGGGCGTGGCGGCGGCGGCGGCTTTCCCTCTTGACGCGGATGGGACGGCAGCTGGGTCATCCCCTCGACGACAGCGGCGGTAGACCTCCTCCATCCCGTGTGATGACGGGGCGGTGGCAGTTGGAGGAAGAAGAGGCGGCGGTGGCTAGAGTGCTGCGGCCTTCCCTGCCTCCCGTCGGTGGCACACCGGTGGTGGCTGGTGGTGGGATGGTTTGCGCCATCCCCTCCGCTTCTCGCCAGTGCGGGGTGGTGACCTTGGGTTTCTCCCGCGGTTCGAGGACGCCCGGGGCAGCAACCTCGGGTTCGATGGAGGAGGCGGCCTTCTTCTTCGTCGGAGGTGGTCGGCCAGGCTGGTAGTCCTGTGTGGGGGATCATGGGATCTCACACAGGCTTCCGGCGATGGTGATCTAGTCCGGGGTGTCATGGCGGCCGGTGAAAATTGAGCCTCGACCTCGGTCTTGGAGGATGATGGCGGCGTCGGTCGACGTCGTTACCTTGTCGAAGGCGTCATCTTTGCCCGTCTTGGCACTACACCCGGCGAGTTGGGGATGCGCGGTTGCCGGTGAAAACCGTGTTCCGACCTCGGTTGGCGGACGATGGCGACGTGTCGTGCCGCAACCTTCTTGAAGGCATCGTCGACGCAGTCTGCGGTTTCTCACTCGTGTCGCTCCGGGGAAACCCTAGGTCCGGGTCTCCCGGATCGGACGATGGCGGCGCATCCTGCGTCGTTCTACCTCTTGGGGCATCGTTTTTGGAGCAGCTGCTGGATGTTAGCGGACTTCGGTGGAGTGGTGTTCATCTACCACATTGTTGGCGCGGAGTCTCAGTGGCATGGTGCTGCAGGGTATCGACGACAGATGCGGGATGATGTATACGTGCAGGAGGGTGGAGCCGTTTGGCGTCATGGTGGCATCGACGACAGGTCTTGCAAGGTTAATGCGTTGATCTCTCTTGAAGATGGAGTTGAGGAAGACGGCGGGAGCAACTCCTGTGGCGTGTGTGTTGGCGTGCGCTGAGAGTCTGCTTGACTGAATGTGTTTCTCACCTGCTATTGGGCGGTCTGAGAAGGCATTTAGTTTTGGATGATTTGAGTTGGTGTATTGTCACCCTCTTCATCCCACTGTAGGTATAGTAAGGTTGCTTCGAGTTTGATCTTTTGTATTTTTTTCTTGTAAGGTTTCGTGAATAATCTAATAAAAAAAGTCGTGTGCATCCTTTGGATGCAGAAGCTGTGGCGATATTTCCCCCATTTTGAAAAAAAAAACTAACATCGTTCTATTACATTCTCTACAGCGTGTGGAACATCGCGACCTTTTTACGAAGATGTCTACACGACTGGAGGATACGGTGATGGATTTTTTTTCCCAACATGGATGACATCGTGATTTACGGATCAACTTTCCTTCATCGTAGTTATCTTTATCAGTCCTTTTGTGTATTTTTCGAGAATTAGAGTTTTTCGTTGTAATTTGTGGATTGGAACAGCTGCATGCATTCTACCTATGTAGAGGTCAGGTATATTGCTTTCGAGTAAGTAATAAAACATCCATTATCGAAAAATTCCATTCGATGCCTTTGACATTACAAGTTCATGGTCTTATAGATTGACTCGACACTCACTCGGCCCAAGCCCAACCCCATACCTGGCCCACGGCCCACTAGCTAGTTTACAGGACTCACTGAAGGTGTTGTCGACAACAGGTGAGGCTTCAGGTGTGACAGCTAGCTCTGCCCGTACGCACGCGGCTCCTTGTTCGCTCGGTTCCTCAGTCCTCCCTCTGTGGCGTTCGCCATCGCTGTACATAATCGTAGTCAGCAAAACTCTTGCAGAAAATACTACTACTAGCAGTTTGCGTTGGCATGTTTGAGTACATGATGATGGGCTGATCAAGAAGCGATTTTAACATTACCAGACTTTTTGTAGGACGGGAGGGTGACGTAACGAGGGCAATGGCTTCTCCTGCTGCTCGACCATGCATCGTCAGTCTCCGACCCGCAATCCCGGGGCTGCACAAGATGACATATCCATGCTTCACAACTACAGCAGAAAGTTTGCAGTTGCGGAACTACAGAGGACGTCGTCGGCATTGTGGTAGGTACCTACCTGGTAGTCCTTGTGGAAGCAAAGCCTGAGCTCCTGGACGGAGCCGTTCTTGCAGACGATATGCGGCAGCCTCCCGAAGGCGTGGTCGATGGCGGCCACGATGTGCCCCACCTCGTATTTCCTCCCGTTCCGTGGGTAGATGTGCGCTTTCCTCAGGGCTTTCTGCAGAGAGCAGACTGCGTTAGGGTTTCTATGGATTAAGTCACAGCATTACAAAGCAGAGGAATAGGAAAAACATATGAATTTTGTAGAAATGCAGGTAAAGATAGATTTTTTTTTCTCGAAATGGGAGCATAGCCCCAGCCTCTGCATCAATTGATGCACACAGCTTTCTTTATTAAAACAATTTTAAAGTACGCGGTAGTTTAAACGATTACAATCATAGGTAAAGATAGATGATTGCAAAATATAGGAACATTGTAGGAACAGTCATTAGGATGGAACACGAAGGAAAACACAGGAAAAGTGTGTTGATCCTACGCAAACGAGTGTAAAAAGGAGGTTAGACTGCATGTTAAAATTTGTTGGATCAAATCACAGTATTACAAAGCATAGCAATAGGGAAAAAACATGCTGAAAGCTCAGATACTTGCTCTGTACTCCTAACTTACGGTGACATTGTATTTGCTGTAGAGGTAGAGTGCGGTGGAGAAGTAGTCGTACTCGTCCTGTATTTCAGGGTAAGCACACGTTCCATGAGTCTCTGCAACGGCGAACAAAGAGAGACTTCGAATGTAAGATAGAGAAAGATTAGGATCAGCAGAACTGTATTTTTCTTCTGTCAGTAAATTCAGAAACCAAGCGCGTGGTACACGTGATAAGCTATCTTAAAACAACCAAAAAAAGTAAATTCAGAAACCAATCGCGTGGTACACGTGATAAGCTATCTCAAACCAACAAAAAAAAAGTAAATTCAGAAACCACATACGTACGTACCCCACTGGCGAATGCAGTCCAGCGAAACATCAGCACATGCACGACAGAAACAAAAGAGAAAAGCATTGTGTGGTGAGCGAGCCGTCTGTTTCCTTGATCAGATGTCAATCGATATGCCAATTCACCAACTAACCTCATGCACCCAGAACGGGCCCTTTCCGCCGAAGCAGGTGGACGAATCGCCGCAGTACAGGGATGGCCAGTACTTCTCCAGTATCGGCCTCAGCATCGCGATCTGCCGTAGCCAAAACCAAAGCACAACTAATTTAAGCACATTGACCTAATGTGCTTGCAAAATTCAGAGAATGTCATTCTGAAGTTCAAACATACTAGTATACTCCGTACTTGCAAACAAGTGAATTCATACCTTGTTCATGTTGAATGGGGTGGTTTGTCGGCAGCATGAAGGCCACCCACCGTAGCTGTACTGTGGCCACAGCCCATCTGTCCCCAACAAACAAGAATGAAATTATTTGCAATTGGATGCTGTTTTCCGACATAAATTCTCGGTATCTGACAAAAACTAATATACTAGTATATCATATGCGATCCTCATGTTAAAGATTCTGTTTCTGAACTCTAAACATCGCCCAAAGATCAAATGCATTTCAGGACGAGCAGAGCTGGAGTCAATAAGCAAAGCCGATTGGAGGCTGCATTTTCATTAGCATCTCAAATCAAACCAAGTATTGTACTGATACTTACGGATTGTGAACCAGTTCAGAGGGCTTGATCTGCAGAGCGCAAAGGGAAACGAGATGAGCTTGCTGAAGCAACTTTCTCAATTCTCATGACAATGAGCTACAGGGAGAGATGAGGGGATGGAATGGGCACCAACCGGCAGCAGCCGTTGGAGCTGCAGCAGTGGTTGGTCTGCCGGCAGACGCTGCCCGGCCACTGCAGCGCCAGCACGTAGTAGTCGAACCCGGACATCCGCCGCTTCCTCCCGGCCGTCGCCGGCGACGTCGACGCCGTCGCGAGCAGCACGGCAAGGCAGAGGAAGGAGAGCGACACGAGGAGCCGCCTCCCGCGCCTCGTCGTCTCCATTACTGCTCTACTGCCTGGCCTTCAGTTATTGGCTCGGTCCTGTCCGGACTCCGGATCTATCTATCTACGTGCTATCGACCACCATGAACTGCAATTTATGGCTGGCTGAATTTGATCAATTAGCTTGACGTCGTATCGAGTAATACGCCCCCCACGTCTTTGGGTTTCTTCCTCTGCCCAAGCTTGCTTCCATGGAGGGTACAAGTCGACGCTAGTCACAAATTAACGTGTATTGGGTTGCCAAAGTATACCATGGTACCATTCAAAAAAAGATATACCATGGTAGCAGCAGCAAGACACAGGCTATTCCAGTTATGCTTCGAACGCAAGTCCCAACTTAATTTTCACGAGTAACTTTGGTGTGATTGTGTGTCTTTTTGGTTCTCGTGTCCAAGGTCTATGTTCATGCGCCGATAGGCGATGGTTGTAGCTGGTTAAAAGAGTTTGTTGGTCTATCTAGGTGATCAGGGAGATGCATGATTTGGAGTTGTTCGCATGAGATTTTGTTGTGACGTTTCTCGTCCGATTTTTTTCTGCTAATTAACTAGAAATTTGTGTTCTTTCTAATTAATATATTGGGGCAAAGTGTTTGGCCCCGTTTTTTTTAAGTATATGTGTCCTTCTGTTTTGGCATTTGTATGTTAGTTTGTAATGTGTGTTGTTTGGTATGAATGAAAAAGTGTTGTTGGTTTTACCCCCTTAGCACTACTCAAGTTTTGAAACTTTTTGAACTTTAAACCAAACAAACCTTAGAACATTCCCTTTTATCTTATCATCTACCTCGATGTTCAGATGGCCCCTCCAACCCGCAGCACCAACCAGGATGCAATGCTGCAGATGTTGCAGATGATGATAGCAGATCGAGAAGTCGAAAGAGCTGAGCGACAAGCCAACCTTGTCGTACTGCAACAGCTAGCCTAGAACAATCAAGGCCATGAAAACCATGATCATCCTGGATCCAAGCTGAAGAATTTCTAGAATACAAACCCTCCAATGTTTAGCAAGACAGAAGAGCCCCTAGATGCTGATGATTGGCTCCAAACAATGGAGAACAACCTGAAAGTTGCAGGAGTAGAAGCCGCAGTGTTCGCCACCCACTACCTGTCAGGACCTGCCAAAGCCTGGTGGACAAGTGCCCATGCAATGAATGCGGGACAAATAATGACTTGGGAGGATTTCAAACTCAAATTCAGCAAGTACCATGTACCCCAGGGACTGATCAAGAAGATGAGAGATGAGTTTCGGGAACTCAAGCAAGGAAGGATGTCCGTAGTGGAATACCGCGACAGGTTTCTTACTCTGTCTAGGTACGCCCCGGATGGGACCAACACCAACGAGAAGAGGAAGGAAAGATTTCTAAATAGACTGCATGATGAGATGCAGACTGTGTTAGTGAACATCCCGTTTGCTGACCTCGAAGCCCTTGTGGACTCCGCCATCCAGATGGAAGGGAAGCTGCACCAAGCCAACGAGAACCGCAAGCGCAGAATGATGCACCAGAATGGACCCAGCAATGCACAGAAGTACCGCAACAATTCATCTGGAGGATTTGCCCCAAGACACAACAAGCCACCTGCTCAGACATACCGCCCAAACTACACCAACAACAATGGAGGACCCCC
This sequence comes from Lolium rigidum, assembly GCF_022539505.1. Classification (NCBI taxonomy): domain Eukaryota; kingdom Viridiplantae; phylum Streptophyta; class Magnoliopsida; order Poales; family Poaceae; genus Lolium; species Lolium rigidum. Next base: position 52,155,777 of record NC_061513.1, on the reverse strand, counting down.
GAAGCCCGAAGGCCACAATAACAACAACAACAACAACAACAACAACAACAACAACAACAACAACAACAACAACAACAACAACAACAACAACAACAACAACAACAACAACAACAACAACAACAACAACAACAACAACAACAACAACAACAACAACAACAACGACAACAACCAGAATGGTAACAACAACAACAACAACAACAACAACAACAACAACAACAACAACAACAACAACAACAACAACAACAACAACAACAACAACAACAACAACAACAACAACAACAACAACAACAACAACAACAACAACAACAACAACCAGAATGGTAACAACAACAACACCAACACTGCCCCAAGGACTGGAAGCAATGCTACCCCCATTGCCCCAAAGGACAAGTCAACGGTGACTTGTTATGAATGTGGAACTGTGGGTCACTACTCCAATGAGTGCCCCAAGAAGCTTGCCAAGACTGCCCCCAATACTGCTGCACCTGCCCAGCAACAGCGCCGCTTCGTAGCTAGAAGGAACCCGGACAACCACAACGGCCGTCGCTACCACATGAGTGCCACAGAAGCCTAGGAAGCACCCCAGACCATGCAGAGTATGTTTTCCTGTTAACCCATTCGCCCAATCTCTCTTAGGTTCCTAACTTTTCTTAAATCTCGGGACGAGATTTTGCTTAAGGGAGAAGGATTTGTAACATCCCAAATTTTCAAACAAAGAAGAAAATGAATTTCCTTTTCCAAAAATTGGAACCAACAAAAACTTTATTTGAGTTCTATAATGTGCATAGTGCTCATGCCCAATTGTTGTGAGTTTTGCCCTGATGCTTGTGTGAAGTATTTTGAAAGGTTCTAAACCCTAAAACCCTACCCTTTTCAAAACCCAAGAGGAACAACTAAAAAGAAAACAAAATAAAAGTGAGGCATACGTGGGCTTATGGCCATTTCACCAATAATGGCATATGCCCTATTTACCTTACCTAAATGGTTGAAACCATTACTAAACCCAACCTAACTCTAAATGAACCCAAATGAATACTCTTTGGGATCAAAGGGAAGCAAAGAAAAAGAAAAGAAAAAAAATAAAAATAGCAACACATATGAGGCTATGGCCACTTTTGCAAATCTTTCACCTAGGCCATTTTAAATTGTGTCAATGGTTTGGAAACCTTACTAAACTAATAAGAATAACTTTTTAGTCAAAGAAGCACTTTTCAAATCAAAAGAAAAATCAAATTTAAGTTACATGTGATAATGGTCACATGTGGCAATTTTAACATCTTACCCACTTTGAGCCCCTGTATTAAGAAATTTCTAAACCAAAGTCTCTCAACTCTTTGCACCTCATCCAAGACCTCATCAAGCTGAACACTTTTGATGTTGACCACTTTGACTAGTTCCTTTTCTATTGCTTATTACAAGGATGCAAAGTGGCAATGTTGAATCAGATTCTAGATCATACACTTTTTGGATTTTCACAAAACCCCTAAAATTTGCAAACCAATACCACCACAGGGTGCCAAACATTATTTGAGACACACCCATAAAATTGTGTGCCAAATTTCCAAATTAAGTTTCTTTCGGCCATTTTCACAAACACCTGGTGTGCACAATCTGGATTTGGCAAGACATGCTAAAACCCAATGGGTTTTGGGCTAAACCAGGGACCATTTGTGATCATCACTACCCTTGTACTTCTCTGGATCAAGCCATGCACTGCAGCACTGATAAAAGTGGAGAAATAATCCAAAACATCACCATGCCGAGCCATCATGCCGTCACCATGCCAGTCATCATCTCCCTCCCTCTCTGGTCACCCTCACTTTGTCAAAGAGACTCACCACACTCCACTGAGCATGCTTGTACTCGCCCTAGTCGAAAAGGAGACGTGCACAACTCAGAACGCGACGCGCCCGTACGCGCCCAGACACGCCCAGGCCATGCCAAAACGCGCACGCGCACGACACTGGACGCGCCAGTGCGCACACTCGCCCCGTCGCATTCGTCCGCCCCTCGCTCCCTCCTCTCGCACGCGCACTCCCCTACGCACCAGCTAGCTCCTGGACAACCCCACTAGCCCGCGCTCGCCCTGTCGCCGTCGTCCTCTTCAAAAGTCTCCGCCACGGTACTGCGGAGACATGGACGTCGCCCGCACACCCTCGTCCTCCATTTGTTGCGCCATCACGCTTGCTCTGCTCGCCATGATGCCAGCGACCTCACGCCAACCTCACCTTGCCCCTTCACCGCTCCAAACGCCGTCGCCATGGTCGACCGCATCCGTGCACCCGCAGCACCCCTCAACTCTATAAATAGAGCGCTCCCCCGAGCCATCTCAGCACACCACTCCACTCCCCTCTCATCCCTGACCCTCCTCGACTCTCTCCCTCTCCACATTGGCGCCGGAGCATCTCCAATTGCTCGCCGGAGCACCGCCAGTACCGCGGCAAGGGCGCCGTTGATTGGAGCCACCTCAGGCGACGCCACCTGTACCAGAAGCTCCGCCACCCTCGACAACCTCCTCCTGCGTCAACGCCGACGATCGCTGGCCGCCGGTGAGCCCTCCGACCCCCTACCCTCGCCGTGCCAGTGAGCCGTGCTCGCCGGAGATGACGACGCCTCTCGACCGTGCGATCGGATTCTAATCCTACGGCCCCCTCTCTCCCGTACCGCTTCGGCGTTTAAGACTCACTGACGTGTGGGGTCCTTTGTCAGTCGGCCCGTGCGTGCGAGACGCGCTAACTGGGCCGGCCTGCTCCCCTTTTTCCCTCTCCTGGCCCATTTCCTTTTCCCGCCAAGCCCAACTATTCAAATCAGATTTAATTCATTTAGTTGAAATTCCTTACTGGTGCCAATTTCAAAATAGAATAAAACCAAATCCACTGAGCCAAATTTGATGAATTTTATATGGTTGGAAAGCCTATAAAATTCTCTATCAAACCCCACTGGTTTCAACTTTAGATTCATTGTAGAACTCATGTAGTAAAAATAACAAGGCAGAGCCTTTTTCAAATTCAAACAATTATTAAAAATCAACCATAAATGATTTTGAGTTGATTCCAACTCCTATAATTCACATTTCACATACTCTACATGAATAGGTAAAAACATATCATAGTTGTTTGCATGATCATGGGCTAGAGGAAAATAATGGCTATGTGGCCATTTCTAGTACATTTAAATCATCCAAAATTAATTGTATATGGTATGAGAGGTTTCCTCTCATTTAAAACTTTGTCTCAAGTAATTCAATATGAGATAATAGCCTAGTATTTAGAATCTCATATTTAATTACTTGGTGATATTAAATCATTTCAATTAGTATTTAAATTGCACGAGATGATGAATCTCATTTAAATCATTTTTCCCAAATGATAAATGTGAAGTGTTGACCTTGGTAAACATAGTCTCACACTTATTAATTGAGGATATTAAATTCTAATAAGATTCAATGAGAGGAAATTATTTCTCCAAAGGAAATAAATAGAAACCCTAATGAATATTTCAATAAGAGGAATTTAGTTTCCAAACACTAAAGAAGAAAACCCTAGTGTTATGTGAGTGATATTTGTGATGATGCTAGGTCATCTTGATTGAGCCATTAGGGCTAAGTAGCCTCCTTAAGTATTGATTGGTGTTTGTTACCTCGTATCCATTTATAGACGCTAGTACCGAAGGCTACGAGGAGGAGGAGGTCTTCTACGAGGAAGAAGAAGAACACTTTGACAACTGTACCAATCAAGGCAAGCTATACTCTTGCAAGCTATTACCCATGCTAGTTCTACCTTTGCCAAGTTACTAGTGCAAGAGACTAAGGCACTAGTATTGGTATTTAAAGTATTATTCATCCAAACCCAAGTTTTATCTTGATTTAACTTCACTTTGTTTTACCAAGGTTTATTTTGATGGAGTTAATTTGTGTCTAAGTATAGAGTACCACAAGAGAGTCAAACTTAGCCTAGAGAGCAAGAATGTAGTTAGCACCCCTCATGATTAGTTTCTCGTGCTAACCTAAAACTAACCTACTCTAGATGGGAACTTGTGAAACTTGTGACTTTGAAAACCTTGGAATGATGAGTCATTCTATTGAAATATTTTGAAGGTGAATATGACTTGTGAATGACATGGTGAACTTTACCAAAACTGATGGTTGGGTTCGGATGCGATACCATTCCAATTTTCAAGTACCCCCACAATACCTGAATCTGGGTAGGGCTTAACTGGAAACTTATGTATTTTAGTATGGGTTCCCTCTGAACAAGCGTCATAGGGGTTATGCCGAGGCAGCCTCCGTTGAAAGTGAAATGACGTGAAATGAGGTGACTGTTCGACCCAAGCCCTGTGCAGTTCCCAGGTTGGCGGCTTGCCCTCACTGGGAGGCCAAGCTCATGGGGAGAGGTGCCTATCCTAGGGTATGTAAATGAAAGGTTATGATTGGTAGTCCGCACACTGAGTGTGATAAATCAGGGCCAGTTACCCCTGACGGATTATTGTAATTATTGTGGCACAAGTGTACGACCTCTGCAGAGTGTAAACCTATTCGAATAGCTATGTCCACGGTTATGGACGATTGGAAAGGCCATAATATTCCGTCATCAGACCATTTTTCAAAATGTGACATGTGACTGGTGACTTGAACTTGAAAGGTGAATTTGACTTGAATCACAACAGAGTTGTGGGAATGTCACTAATGTTCCCACTCGAGCTAGTTAGGCAAATAAAGAGTCTTGTATTACTAAGTGTTTATGAAATAAAACTGGCTTTATGCAAATGAACCTAGAGCTTAGAACCCCCTTACTATAGTTGATAGTGCTTACACTAGTATTAGTTTGCGAGTACTTTAAAAGTACTCGTGGCTTTGTCCCTGACTATTCAAATGACCAGACTATGAAGAGGAGAACCAGTACCATGAAGACGGACAGCAGGACGTCTATGATAATTAGGACTACTCATGATGTCAAGCGTTGCCTGTGGAACAGATGGACCCCTACTACGTATCTTCCGCTATGTGTTATGTATTTGATCCTTAGATCAGTTGTGGTATTAAGACTGGATCATGTGATCCTTTGATGTAAGACAATTATGGTTTGTAATGAATGATGTTCTGTGATATCAATCTATTATGTCTCGTAAAAACAATATTCCTAGGATTGCATTGCGATGTATGGCATAATAGGTATCTGGATTTAAAAATCCGGGTGTTGACATTCACAAAGTTATTACATGAAAAATTAACTTGTCGTGTGACGCATGTGAAAATGACAAAATCTGGCGCTGAAAATAAGGCCTTTGCAAAACTAATTTTCTCTTTTTTTTTTTTGCATAGACCATAACGAATATCGGTTTTTCACAAAACTTGACGAACATACATATATTGTGAAAATGTACATGTAGAATTTCTTGTTAATTTTTTAACACTTTAAAATATGTTTTTTGGTAAAGGGTATGCACCCGGGAGCTGAATTGAGTTTCCGTTTGGACATTTAAGCATGCCTAATTAATATCTTGAGTTCCAGTGTAGATTCAGATTCATGTGTGGGAATAAACACGAGTTTCAACCATTGCACATAAATTTTGTCAAGTTTTGAAATTGCTAGTATTCATGGAAAACAAAACTTCTTTCTTTCTTTTTTTGAACTTGTTTAAACTGATTTTATTGAGATTTTTTTGAACTGATGAGTAGCCACATTTTTTGGGTAAAGCCAACTTTTTTATAACAGAAGAAAATTACGAGAGGCCCAATAGCCCATTAAGGCCTTAAACCCTAATGCGAAACCTTCACTCTCTCTCCCCGACACTCCCCGTCTCCCCCACGCAAAAGAACCACCGCCACACCTCGCTGACGCCGCCGCCGCCGGACGACGACGATGTGGCGTTCGCGAGCTCGTGCTCTCCTCCTCCTCCGCTCCTCCACCCCCGCATCTCCGCCGCAGAAAAATCCACTTCGAATCTTGGCCCGTGCCCCGCCCCCACGCCTTCTCTCCCGTTTCCTCTCCTCCTCTCCCGAGGCCGTCCCGGACGCCGCCACCTCCTCGTCGGAAGCCCTGCCGGATGCCTACCCATACCCCTCGCCCGACGCCGTATCCGCGTCGGCCGATCCCACCGACGACGGCGAGGAGAACCTGGCCGCGCTCTGGGAGGAGGATGCGGACGGCGCCGACGACATATTCGTCTCCACCGCCTCCTCCGACGCCGCCGATGCCGAGACCAGCGACGAGGAGGTCGCGCGCGTCCGCGCCCTCGTGGAGTCCACCCCGGAGGACCAGATCCCCTCCGCCATCGCCGACATGGTCGTTGACTTCACCGAGCCGCTCCTAGCCGCCGTCCTCCTCTCTGCCGAGAACTGCTCTGGTAAAAAGCTTCTCCTCTTGTTCAAGTCTGCCGGGAAGAACAACCCCGATGTCAAGACCCTTGCCAATCTTGAAATCATCGCTGGCAAGCTTGCTGATTCCAACGAGATCGACAAGATGGACGCGTACATGCTCTGGGATCTGGTTAAGGAAATGGGCAGTGTGCCAGGATCAGTGAACACTCAGATTCTGAATAGGGTGATAGCAATGTTCTGGAAGCTCGAGAAGTCAAAGGCCGCGCTAGAGGTGCTTGACAAGTTCAGTGAGTTTGGCTGTACTCCGGATGGTGACAGCTATTATCTGGTGATTCAAGCGGCCGGGAAGAAGTCCATGGTTGGTGCTGCGTGGGGTGTTTGTGAGAAGATGGTTCGCTCTGGGTGCTTCCCTGATGGGAAGAAGACCGGTGAGATCGTGACCTTCTTTTGCAAGGGGAAGAAGGTGATGGATGCACATTCGGTATACCTAGCAGCCAAGGAGAAGAAGGTTCAGATTCCAACATCGGCCTTGGATTTCCTTGTTGGTGCTTTGGCGAGGGATGATGAGACCATCGGTACGGCTCTGGAGCTGCTTGAGGAATACAAGGGGAAGTCTCTTAAGCATGCAGGCAAGTCCTTCGCTGCGGTTATACACGGTTTGTGTAGGATGAAAAATGTCAAGGATGCAAAGAAATTGTTGATGAGGATGGTGAATCTTGGCCCAGCTCCTGGTAGTGCAGTGTTCAACTTTGTTATCACGGGATTGTCTAAAGAGGGAGAAATGGAGGAAGCGAAGGGTTTGATAAGAGTGATGGAGAGCCGAGGACTGCGCCCTGATATTTACACATACAGTGTCATCATGAGTGGCTACACTAAAGGAGGCATGATTGATGAAGCCCATTCTCTACTCCGCGAAGCCAAGAAGATCCACCCAAAACTAAGCAGGGTTACGTATCACATACTAATTCGTGGTTACTGCAAGATGGAGCAGTTCGACAAGGCCCTGGAATGCCTAAAAGAGATGAAGGAAGATGGATTGCTGCCAAATATGGATGAGTATAACAAACTTATCCAGTCAATATGTCTCAGGGCTATGGACTGGAGAACAGCTGAGAAGCTCCTGGAGGAAATAGAGGGTGGTGGATTACGCCTTAAGGGTATTACAAGGAGCCTCGTAGTAGCAGTGAAGGAATTAGAAATGGAAGAGGCGTCAAAAGACAGCCAAGAAGCTTAGTTTCTTTAGGATACACTTGAGTGACACAGCCACTAATCACTTTTGGCTCATTGCCCCTTTTTGTTCTCCGCATCTATGGTGAGGTTATGAAAACACCATCTTTTGTATGTGTCTGTTTGTTGTTTGTTCCTAAAATAATTTTGCATTTACATTATAAATGCTGGACCAACAGGGATGCGTATGTACTTTTGGTCTAGAATTTCTCCTTCTGTGGAATTGAGAATTTTTGCATGCCATTTTCGATCCAATCTCCTGCCTTGCCAACAGAGGATGCAGAGATGCTAGAAAGAAAATGTCAATGCGGCAGCAGGTACTAATTGATGCTGTATTACATGAATAGAAGAGCATGCATATATGCTATGATCATGTACAATGTTGGAATGTCGGAGGTATAATATTAATTTGTAATTCATTTACTCCCTCCGATCCAAATTAATTGATTCTACTTTGTCTAGATGTGGATCGTGTTTTAGCTCTAGATACATGTGTATCTAAACAAAGTTGAGTCAATTAATTTGGATTGGAGGGAGTACTTGTTGGCATTGATTGGTATCTGATGTAGGGGAGATCTCTTCGTCGATCTGTTTTTAAGGACATTTATCACTAATTTGTTCTGCTTATGGAGTACTTTACTGGGAATGTGCTTGATAATGTATAGCAGATAAATCAGTCCTCCTATGCAGTTATTTTTTCAGTATGTGTGCATATTTGGAGCATAATTCAATTGCATGACTAGAAAATAGTTTATGTGACGAGTTTTGTGTACTAGACGTTTCAGTTTTTCTTTTGCTTCCTAATTTGTCCATGATGTGTTGAAAATCAGAGCAGTGTCTATCCAGCTTTGTATCTTGTGTCATTACTGCATTGATCTAGTTCTGTGATATGGTTGCATTGTTGTACATAGGCCAAGTTTTTGTTCCCAGAAGCTAGCTGTAAATGGTTAACGAAATCCCGTATTGGTCTTGAATAGTCTTTGGTTAACTCGGAGTAGATGCCTTTTAGTGTGACTATTGAAAACCAGAAGCTTCTGTAGTTTTTTTTTTTGGGTCTAGAACACACAATGCAGGACTACTTCATAGAATATTAAAATGGTTCAAAAGATGGTTAATGAGAAACCGGGCCAAACTGGAAACTATTGCCTCCCAAAACTGGGAGTACCGGGGTGAGAGACTGGGCTGATTAGCAGAGATAACTTACTGGGACTGATTGCTGGCTGCCAAGCAGGAGAAGTTGCCCCCATACCAGATTTGCCATCCCTGGTAGAAAAGAAACGCCTTGATTTGTAACTGCAATAGAACTTGTGATTGCTCACCCTCTTGCTCTCATCGATCACTTTGCGCCAAGAAATAAATTCTGTTTTGGCTTTTGCAAAATTGTCTCTCTTGCTCCAGTAGGTCTATTTCATAGCATATCGTTATGTCGTGGTCAGTTAGTAAGTCAAAATTCTATTGCACACTGACACTACAATCTTGATTTGCTGCTGCTAGCTTTCTACTGCTGGTGTTGCGTTGTCAACTGATGCACCCTGATAGTGGAGGCGTTCGCAGCCACACATGGAGTATATTGGTCATTTTTAAATAAAACATCGGGATGAGTTTTTTCACATGTAAGCATCTTCAGCACACACACACTCTCGTGGGCATTGCGTCGAACAACTTGTATGCAACGGTGGGGTGGTCGTCCGTTTAAAATGATTACTGAGTTGCATATATCTAGTAGTGTCCCCAAAACGATTTGGGGCGTGCTGGATATTTGAATCCTAGCTGCGCTCCTCAAAGACCGATTCGGTCCGGCGCAACACAGACTGTCCGACGTCCCGAGCATGTCCTTGCTATACATGGGTCGTTGCGGGGGGCGCCAGCCGCAACTAAAAGCGACGCGGGTATGCACCTGCGAGCGACCAAAGCTGCCGATGTTGCCTCTAGCCTTTCTTTTCAAGCGTCTTCCCTCCCACCCCTACCACTGACTCTCAAATCGTTGGTCATTTTGATGGAATATCTCGCCTGCACCGGAACCTAGAGTGACACCTTCACCGACTCGCCTCCGAATACGGCGGCCTCTCCGCGCGTCCACCACGCACTGAAGGTGTTCGGTCGTTTGTCTAGTAAGCACCATCGGTCGTGGTTCTTGCCTCCCTTGCCAGCGATGATTGCTAAGGATTTTATTTTGCTCGTAGACATGGATGACGACGAGATGATCCAACAAATCATTGAGGACAAGAAAGACTTCTACACCGACGCTTGGGAGCACATGTCAATCATCGGCTGCCTCAAAAAAAATGCATGATGACGCCGAGCAGAGGAAGAAGGGGTTGCGCCGTGGAGGTGGAGATTCAAAGCCTGGAAGGAAGAAGTCCAAGCCACAATAGAGGTTGGAGGGACATACCATGCTCTACAACGACTACTTTGCCGACGAGGCAACACAAGCTGACAATTTTCGGAAGCGCTATCAGATGAGCAAGGATGTGTTCATGGAAATTATTCATGATGTGAGAGAGTACGACGACTACTTCAAGCTGAAGCACAACGCATCGATTGCATGCACTGGACATGAAAGGACTGTCTGTTTGCTTGGCAAGTGTTGTATGAGGGCATCACGGAAGATACGGTAGATCATGATATGTGGATTTTACATTCTTTCGTTGGCATGGTTGGATCATACAATGACATTAACGTGTTGCAACACTCTCCGGCGTTGGCGAAACTTGTGAAAGGTCATGCTCCACCATGAAACTATGAGATCAATGGAAACTCATATACAAAAGGCATCTATCCCAAATAGGCGATATTTGTCAAAACAATCTGAGCTTTAGCATAGTCGGAAGAGTTACCACTTTGCTGAGCACCAAGAGAGTTGCAGGAAGGATGTCGAGCTGGCATTTGGTGTGCTTCCATCTCGATTTGCTATTATTCGTTACCCTGCTTTTACTTGGTCTCAAGACCAATTGTGGGAGGTGATGCATGCTTGTGTAATCATGCACAACATGATCATCGAGAGTGACCGGAAGACTCGAGACATGCACGTTGGTCCCTATGAGTGTGAGGGCCTTCTTGCGGACGTTGATCACCAGGTGCTTGCAGCTTTTGTTGATTTCATCGCCATGCATGCAAAAATCGGTGACTCGAACACTCATCAGCAACCGCAAGGTGATCTCGTAGAGCATGCGTGGAGGCTTAAATGAGAGTCATCAATTTTGTCGGCGCCTTGATCTAGTTTGACCTCTATTTTTTGTTTTTAGTTAGTTCTATTTTCATTCGAAACAATATTGTAAAATATATTTATTTGTGTTTCGTGTGTTTAATTTGGTTGTGTGTTCAAATGCTAGAATTTGTAATTTTAAAAAGTTTTTTTCTTTTGGGAGGAGGGGGGCTCCTTTGGGGGACACAGATAGGAACAGACATGCTCCAAGCGCGGCCCACATGGCGACGTCCCCCAAACGCTTAATCCGACGCTTTTGCCGGATGCGGTTAGGGGACTCCGTTCATAAACGTAAGTTTCTTTGGATAGCTAAGTTAGCTTTCTAAAATGGGAGTGATGTTTTGGCACATGGGAGCGTATGCTCCCTTTATTTTAAAATACATGTTAGACACATTTTAAAATGTTAAAAAATTGAAACAAAAATTTCGCACGTACATCTTCATGTGCTATGCGCTCACAAAGTCGTTTCATGAAAAATCGACATGTCATGTGGCGTGTGTAAAAAAGACAAAATTCGGTGCTGAAACAAAGACTTGTCACAAGATAAATTTTCTCTTTTTCGCTTAGACTACAAAAAATATTATTTTTTCGTGAAACTTGACGAATACACATATATTATGGAGATGTACATGTAAATTTTTTTGTCAAAATTTTTTAACACTTGGAAATATGTTTTTATGGTAGAGGGATCATACGCACCCGGGAGCCGAATTGATTTTCTGTTCTAAAATGGTTTATATCTCGGAAGGGAATAACAGTTGCACACATGTATGAGAGTATGAGGTGCTAATTAGTTGCACGCATGTGAGAAATGGGAAGCGGCACGGGAAGGAAATTGTGTGACTACTCCATATATAGATGGACTAAATCGGCATGATCACAACAAACACTCGTGCTAAAAGGTGCAGTTCCAGGTCACATATGCCTATTCCTCCAATCCTCTCCCTTTTTTCTTTTGGCAACTCGTCATTCACAGAGGATACGACGACGACGAGAGAAGAGATCGGCTCTCATCTCGCCTTACACATTTGTGTATGATGAACCACTGCTCTTGTTGGAGCGTCCACCGCCAACGTCGCATGCGCTGCGCCGGCGACGCGTCCGGCCGGTGCAGTCCCTCTCCCTCCAGCTACGCTGCGCAGACCTCCATGAGCATCCGCCGCCACCGCGATGGTAGCACTAGCAGCAGCAGCACACACAAGGAGGCTTCCAACCGCGGCGCCTGCAAGTTCACGTTGCAGCAGTTGTCCGCGGCTACGGACGGCTTCTCCGACTCCAACCTCATCGGAGAGGGAGGCTTCGGCAGGGTCTACAAGGGCCACCTCCACCTTGATGATGACTCCGGCACGCCGACGTCGGTGGCCGTCAAGCAACTGTGTCGTGGTCGTGGCGGCATGCAGGGGAGCCGGGAATTCGCGATCGAGTGTGGGATGCTGATGGCGCTCCGCCACGCCAACATCGTAACCCTCATAGGCTACTGCGCCGAGGGCCACGAGCGCCTCCTTGTCTACCCATTCCTCCCCCGTCGCAGCCTCGACTCCCATCTCTTCCTCACTGTCTCCCTCCCCGGCGATGATGGGCGCCGCCGCCAACCATTGGACTGGAACACGCGCGTCAAGATTGCGCGCGGCACCGCCAGGGCGCTGCGGTACCTGCACGAGTCGGTAACGCCACCGGTCATCTACCGGGACCTCAAGGCCGCCAACATTCTCCTCGCCGACGACTTCACGCCCAGGCTCTCTGACCTCGGCCTCGCCAAGCTTGGCCCGGCCGGCGACGACACCCACGTCTCCACGCGTGTCATGGGCACCCACGGCTACTGCGCGCCCGACTACGCCGCCTCGGGCAAGCTCACCGTCAAGTCCGACGTCTACAGCTTCGGCGTCGTGTTGCTGGAGATCATCACGGGCCGAAGGGCGTTCGATGCAGCACGGGAGGAGGAGCAGCGACTACTACTGGTGTGGGCCAAGCCATGCCTCACCGACGTGCGGAGGGGGTACAACAAGCTGGCCGACCCAACGCTAAGGGGTCGGTACCCTCGCAAGGCGCTCTACCAGCTCGCCGTTGTTGCATCCCTCTGCCTCCACGACAAGCCCAACCTCCGGCCCACCATGTCTGAGGTCACCCGGGCGATCGACCATGTTGTCTCGCAGCCTTGGCACGAACCTGCAGTTGTTGTAGATCAAGAATAGCATCGTCAATGCTTTTTTTTTGTCAGATACTAGAAATAACACAAAACAGTCACTCCGGCCAAATTGCCAATACTAGTATGTTATATGTATATGTATGCAAAGGATAGTACACATGTTAAATTATAATACTGAAAAGCAATGGAAATGATACTAAAAAATATTCAGTCGATTTTGATCCAACATCTGACCACCACTAAGACTGACATTGATTGTCGGAATATATTACAGGTAATCTTTATATACAATAAGGTAAATCAATATTGAATTGTATAAAAAATCCTTGATATCGGAGTAAATAAGAGGTGTCAAATGTTTCGGTGTTTTTGGCTATCCCCGCCTGCTCGAAAATAGCAGTTGTTCGATGGTGAGCCCGAGAGGACATGCGTAGCCATCAGGACGGTGCCCATATCCCTATCTCCTTGGCCCCACTCCTAACGTGCGTCATCTTGCGAGTTTCCACCGTGAACCTTTCTTCACGCGCGTGTGTCCTACCCCTGCGTCAGTGGACGTTGCCCCCCACCCCCGCTTGGGCTCTCGCGTCATAGACATTGGGTGAATTCGCACTTGGTGAGAGCGTTCCAGAGCCTGTGCGAGTTCCTTTTCTCCTATGGAGTTGGGCCTATCGAGGTCATCTCTAAAGATCATGGTTATACGTGGATCACTAGTGGAGAAGAGGCCTTTGGTCCCAACCAAATGTCCCAGTGCAGAACCAAACCGGGACTAATGTGGGCATTGGTCCCGGTTCGTTTTGCCCAGGGCGACCCCACTAGCTCAGAGCTTGTCCGGTAGTGGCCTTTGGACCCGGTTTGTAATACAAACCGGGACTAAAGGGTCCACGGCAGGGCGCGGCAGGCCGTGTCAGGCGTGGGAAACCTTTAATCCCGGTTTGTATTACAAACCGGGACAAGGTCCCCAATCTGGCTATATTACCTTGCCCTGCCCAAGTGTGAGCCACACTTGGCCATTTTTCACTTTCTTCACAAGAGGGGTGTATTGCTCTCCTCTCTTCTTCACATGCACAAGAGGTGTTTGATGAAATGCTTAAGAGGATTTGCCACTTGAGTTTACACAAATCAAGCCACACTTAACTTGTTTTTTTCTTCTTCATCGAGGTTAACAACTTTATCCTTTTCATCCGTAATTGATAAAATGCATGTGTATATATACATCGTGATGTTCTGTAATGGTTTTGATCAGCTAAATTATATCATGCGGATGAATCGGCAATGGATGTACATTGACCGACGGTTTGACGAGTTCACTTCGGGCCTGGATAATTTTATGGCCGTGGCGGAGGCAAACAAACATGGTGGCTTCATGTATTGTCCATGTGTCAACTGCAAGAATACCGTAAATTACGCTCACTCGAGTCTCATTCACAGCCACCTTCTGCGATCCGGTTTCATGCCCAGTTACTATTGTTGGACCAAGCACGGAGAAAGAGGGGTTATGATGGAAGACAGTGAAGAAGAGGAAGATGATGATGACGGTTATCCCAATTTCCCTGAATACGATGATACCGCAGAAGGCAATGAAGACAATGAAGTAGAAGATCAAGAGGCACCAGATGAGCCTCGCCGATGATGATCTTGGTCGGGCCATTGCTGATGCAAGGAGAGAATGTGAAACTGAAAAGGAAAGGTTGGCCTTCGACAAGATGATAGAAGATCACAACAAATTGTTATACCCAACTTGCGAAGATGACCATAAAAAGCTAGGAAGCACACTGGAATTGTTGCAATGGAAGGCAGAGAACGGTGTCACTGACTCAGGATTTGGAAAGTTGCTGACAATAATTAAGAGGAAGCTTCGAAGGGGTAACGAATTGCTCGCCAGTACGTACGAAGCGAAGAAGATTGTCTCGCCCTCTAGGATTAGATGTGCAAAAGATACATGCATGCATTAATGACCGCATCCTCTACCGCGGTGAGTACGAGAATTTGGATGCATGTCCGGTGTGCACTCGCATTGCGGTATAAGATCAGACGAGATGACCCTGGTGATGTTGAGGGCGAGCGCCCCAAGAAGAGGGTTCCTGCCAAGGTTATGTGGTATGCTCCTATAATACCACGGCTGAAACGCTTGTTCGTAAATAAAGAGCACGCTAGGTTGTTGCGATGGCACAAAGAAGACCGTAAGAAAGACGTGATGTTGAGGCACCCCGCCGATGGATCCCAATGGAGAAAAATCGATAGAGAGTTCCCAAACTTTGCACAGGATGCAAGGAACTTAAGGTTTGGTCTAAGTACGGATGGCATGAATCCTTTTGGAGAGCAGAGCTGCAGCCATAGCACCGGCCTCGTGACTCTTTGTATATATAACCTTCCTCCTTGGTTGTGCATGAAGCGGAAGTTCATTATGATGCCAGTGCTCATACAAGGCCCGAAGCAACCCGGGAACGACATTGATGTGTACCTGAAGCCATTAGTCGAAGAACTTCTACAGCTGTGGGCCCTAGCAGGTGTACGTGTGTGGGACGAGCATAAGCAGGAGGAATTTGACCTAAGAGCGATGCTTTTCGTAACCATCAATGACTGGCCTGCTCTTGGTAACATTTCAGGACCGTCAAACAAGGGATACAATGCATGCACGCACTGTTTACATGAGCTCGAAGGTGATTATTTGGAAAAAGGTCGAAGGTCGTGTACCCGGGGCATCGTCGATTTCTTAGGACTACCCATCCCGTAAGAAAGAAAGGCAAGCATTACAACGGTGAGGCTGATCACCGGAGGAAGCCTCCCCATCGTGATGGTGTTGATATATTTGGTATGGTCAAGGATCTAGATGTAATATTTGGAAAGGGTCCTGGCGGACGGTCTGTTCCGAATGACGATGCCGGACACGCACCCATGTGGAAGAAGAAATCTATTTTTTGGGAGCTAGAATATTGGAAAGTCTTAGAGGTCCGCTCTTCAATCGATGTGATGCATGTGACGAAGAATCTTTGCGTGAACCTGCTAGGCTTTCTGGGCGTGTACGGGAAGACAAAAGATACACCGAAGCACGGGAGGACCAAGCAACGTTGGAAAGACCCCAAAAAGCTGCATGAGAGAGTTAAAGGACGTCATTTCTCCAGCCTACGCTCTTACAAAAGCAGAGAAGGAAATATTTTTTGAATGTCTCGCGCAGTATCAAGGTCCCGTCCGGCTTCTCCTCCAATATAAAGGGAATAATAAATATGGAGAAGAAAACATTCCGTAACCCGAAGTCTCATGACTGTCACGTGATAATGACACAGTTGCTTCCGATTGCATTGAGGGGGCTTCTACCGGAAAATGTTCGACTGCCCATTGTGAAGCCGTTCGTGCAAGAGAACGGCTCTCACATACAATGCTTATAGACGTGAATCCGGCTCTACGCCATACCTCCCGTATGCATGTGCTGTTGTCGATTGACGCTTGCATCTCCGGAGAGGGTGCGCCGAACCTCTATCACTCGGATGGCTTTGCGCCAGGTCTCGCCCATCCCACCAGAAATAGTTCGCACCTCCCTCACCTTTCAATGTTCTTACTCCACCTACCTCTCACGTGTCACATCCTTACATGGCGTCCTCTCCTCTCCCCACTACCCCCTCCGTCATTAAATACCGTCCTCCTACGCCGAGGATGTAATTGGAGGGTGTTGTTTCCTCACAACTCGAGGCGCGCGTGAGCTTATATGTTTTTTCAGTGGTCATGGACTCACGGTAGAAGTTGTGATTGATCATCCTTGTACAGTATTCTCATGCTCTAAGATCATTAAACTTCATTAATCATATGTGACAAGATCTTAATTATGTATTCTCATGCAGTTTGCTGTTCAAAAATGGTCTCTTACTCCACTTGATTGCTCTCTCCATTTCTTAGCATATCTATTAATCTATATGTTGTGTTCAGTTGTCATCAGTTACTCAATCATTTCTATTGCACACTGTTAGGGGTGAAAACGGAATGGATTATTTTTGAAGGCTTACAAAAGGCAAAAACGGTTTCGGTCGGATAGTTGATGGATACGGTCTCAGATACGGCTAGTAGTAAACGGATAGGGAAAAGGATAAGGTTTTACTAATATCCGTCCGTATCCGAAGATATACCATATTTCACGGTCATATCCGATCAATATCTAGTAAAGTATCCTGCAACTAATAAGTCAAATCTTAGGTTCACCAATATATAGAACTGCAGCCCAGCCCACAACGGGCGACCTCGTTATATATACCCTAACATCGTAAGCCTACCCTCGTACAATTCGACTCCCTAGTCCGTACCCCTCTCCGCCAGCTCCTTCTAATGTCGTAGCCTTAGCCGTTGGCGCTGGTAGCATCTATTTCCAATTTGTAGAAGAATTTGTAAAAACTAATTTTGCTCCAATAGTAAGTTCTACTTTTACTTTGAAAGAGAGATCCGCGAAAATGTTTATCCGCAACCGAACCGTATTCACACCATATTCAGTCTGTATTCGTTATTGATAGGCTCCGATTCCGCATCCTTATCCGCACACTATCCACTTCGAATCTGAATCCGAAAAAATATGGATAAAAATATGGTTCCACTACTATTCGACCGTATCCGCTCCTACACTGTGATGCTATAATATTTGCTGTTGCTGTGCTGTCAACTGATGCTCACAAGCTGCACACTCACGATTGTACAACCACGCATGGAAAAACACATATTAGCGCGATAATGATATAATTGCTTTGCACCGGGAAAGGAGTTAATTAGGCTTTGGTTTGACAAATAGTACAAGGTCTCGGACGTCGTTTCCAAGATAAGTTAAACCGCTGCAGAAATAAACAGTGGCCGTCCATAGTGATGGTGGTCAGAATCTGATCCATGTTCGAACAACTGACATACATTTGTATTTTTCATTGGGCCTTTTGCTTTGTCCCTTCGTAGATAAATTAAGTATTGATTAAAGTACAATTTGCCGGCCACTCACATTTTTTTAAGAAACACGGTAAAGACAGATGGATGGTGGTAGACGGTTGGCATGTTTTTATACTTGAAGTGATACTCGCGTTATGTGTTCTTCATAATGGTTGGTCCGACGCAGTTTGCGATCAAGTACACTTTCTACCGAGTTTCAGCATTAGCATCTCTGCTTAGTGCTACAGCTTTCATTGAAGAGAACAGAACAATACTCACTACGCTGAGATCAAACCTTGTTACTAAGGTTTTACCATTCCAAAAAGTGTCTTTGGGTCCCGAGCTCGAGTGATCACTTCAGTTAAAAAAATTAAAAATCATATTTACAAGTTCTAAAATGAAGAAAGTTTTGAGCATAGTCAATGATGTATCCAACAAACATGGTAAATTGCAATTCTAAATTCTTTGTATTATGCGAAAGTGCATGGAGCCCCTATGTGTGGTTTTGGTAATTAATGATAATTTTATGGACTAATGTTGGCTTTAAGGTTGCAATAAGAAGTAAATGAAGAAGATTAAGTGTCAAGTATGTCTTGAAGATGAAGATGAAGTGCGCTCTCAAGTGCATCTTCAAGACATCAATATAAGGACAAAAGAAGAAATGTTGTCCATGTGTGCATGTTCAAGATGAGCATCTAGAAGAGATAATATGCTTAAACCTTGCCATCCAGATGGTTATCATAGATATGTGAAGACATGAGTTGAGCATATGGCAAGTGTGTCTTGAAGAATAAGATGGAGTGGTAGCCCATGTATACCTTCAAGACATCAACATGATGAAGAAATGAAGTGCAAGTTCAAGATGAGCATCTAGAAAAGATCATATGCTTGAACCTTACCATTCTTATGGTGATCATAGATATGTGAAGTCATGCCAAAGAAGATGCTCTCCCATAGAAGTATGGTGGAGCAATTTGCAAACCTTCAACAAGCAAGTGTAATCAAGAAAGGTGTTCCATCTTGAGGTGAACAAGATAATTATCATCAACCTCAAGTGGAATATACACAAGACAACTATTTATTCTTGATAGGGTTTCTTTCTTACCGATCTCGTGGTGTAGTTGGGAGACCGGTTTATAGGATAGATAGTCATACTATCAAGAGGGATCTCGAGTGAGTAACTCAATCGTATAACTCGGAGAGAGCTCAAACCTCTACATCCTTGCATCATATTTCTTGGTTGTTATTGTAAGGGTTTCGTAGAAGAAAACAAAAATTCCAACTAGCACTTCCCAACTGTCCAGATCTATCTAAGTGTAATGATGTAACCGAGAAGGTTTCGGTGACATACCCTTGTAGACTGAAAGCGGAACATGGATGATGTGTCCGTACTCGTCGCCGACCTCAAGGTCGAGTGGAAGTCCTCCCGTATGACACCAAGTGCCGCAAGTGGCAACACATCATAGTTTCGCACATGTGCAATGCTCAATGAATCTCACTGCTCTGATTCAGCGAAGTTATGGAAGTAGATCCCAGCAACACTCCCGCGTATTAGCTGGGGTTGTCTCCCTCCCTGCGCAGTTCTTCGGGGAACCACGCAGAGAGAGAAACCAAAGAGGCTTCTCTATTTTTATTGTGTATTTTCCTACCTCCATCTGGCCACTATTGTTGGATATGTGCCATGGAGGCAAATAAATAAAGATGTTTTATTTTTTCATATCTGTATTGTTCATAATAAATTTTATGTCATGCTATAAGTGTTGGATATAGTTCCCTAGAGGGAAATAATAAAAGAGCTTTTATTATTATATATTAATATTTTTACAATATTTTTGTGCCAGCTATAACTACATTAATCGGAAATATTGATGCACGTGTGGTATTGTAAACAAACCAGGGTCCCTAGTGAGCATACACAAACTAGTTCATTGAGCTTGTACTCTACATAGAGGTCAAATTGAGGGATTTCTCCACCATACTCACATTGTCGTGATGCTGGAACATCAGTCCAGATCGTCTACTTCTGCTGTTTTGTTGGACTGGAGCCCGGGAGACGTCTATTACACCGTACGTGTGTAGAACTACGGAGGCACAACACTTGGGGCGCTTCTACTTTTTCTCGACCTTGAGGTCATCGTCGACCTACACCTTCATCAACAACGTTCATCGCGGAACGTTACGCTTTCGGTCTTCAAGGGTATGAACATCGAATCCCTCCCTTACTTTACATCTCCATAGAATAGATCTTGGCTATCTTATGTTGTCGTAGGAATGTTTTGTTTTCGGCAACGGAATCCTACAACTATATATAGGGGCAAGGGAGACTTGGGAAATTGGCTTGGTAATGTGGGACAAAAGGAGCGGAGGGAGGTGGTGAGGCCGGCTATTCCCCTTGGGCCCGGTGCCCCCTCCCACTTGGCCCATCCAACCGCCCCCTTAGCCCATGGGGTGGGCGGCCGCCCTTCCCTAATGGGCTCCCCTTCCAGGTGGGGCCCATTAAGGTGTAGGGAGCCTTTTAAATATATTTAAATCATATTTTAATATATTTATTCATTTAATTAACATATTATTTAATTGTCAATGATCCGAGACACCTCCCGAATCATTCCGAACATCCTTCGGATACTCCCGGAACCCTTTCCAGATCTCTCTCTATTTCCGGTGAATCCAAAACAATCTTTAGTTTCGATGAACCCTTAAGTGTGTTACCCTACGGTCCGAGAATGACGCATACATGATAGAGACGCCTCTCCGATCAATGATCAACAGGGTATTCTGGAGAATCATAATGACCCATGTATATTCTACGAAGACGTGATCGTGGTTTGAACCATTACATCAAGTCCCATTCCCTTTGTTCTTCGATACCGACACTTGTCCGAGAGATGTGATCACCGGTATCATGATACCTATTTCGATCTCGTAACTGACAAGGCCATTCAACTCGTTACTGTGTGATTCCATCCCCATGACCTAATCATACGCTGCACAACTTTATGGATGTAATCGCACCAAGTGGGCCCAGATTATCTATCCGTCACGCGGATGAAAAAAATCCCACTCTTGGCACATATGCCTCAGCCTACTGATACGTCTCCGACGTATCGATAATTTCTTATGTTCTATGCCATATTATTGATGATACCTACATGTTTTATGCACACTTTATGTCATATTCGTGCATTTTCTGGAACTAACCTATTAACAAGATGCCGAAGTGCCGCTTGCTGTTTTCTCGCTGTTTTTGGTTTCAGAAATCCTAGTAACGAAATATTCTCGGAATTGGACGAAACAAAGACCCGTGGTCCTATTTTGCCACGAACCTTCCGAAGACCGAAAGGGATACGAAGTGGGGCGACGAGGCGCCGCCACCATAGGGCCGCGCGGCCAAGGGGGCCCGCGCCGCCCTATGGTGTGGGCCCCTCGTCGGCCCTCTCGACTCCGCCCTTCCGCCTACTTAAAGCCTCCGTCGCGAAACCCCCGATGCGAAAAACCACGATACGGAAAACCTTCCGCAGACGCCGCCGCCGCCAATCCCATCTCGGGGGATTCGGAGATCTCCTCCGGCACCCTGCCGGAGAGGGGATTCATCTCCCGGAGGACTCTACACCGCCATGGTCGTCTCCGGAGTGATGAGTGAGTAGTTCACCCCTGGACTATGGGTCCATAGCAGTAGCTAGATGGTTGTCTTCTCCTCATTGTGCTTCATTGTTGGATCTTGTGAGCTGCCTAACATGATCAAGATCATCTATCCGTAATACTCTATGTTGTGTTTGTCGGGATCCGATGGATAGAGAATACCATGTTATGTTAATTATCAAGTTATTACATATGTGTTGTTTATGATCTTGCATGCTCTCCGTTATTAGTAGAGGCTCTGGCCAAGTTTTTGCTCTTAACTCCAAGAGGGAGTATTTATGCTCGATAGTGGGTTCATGCCTGCATTGACACCTGGGACGATGTGACGTAAAGTTCTAAGGTTGTGTTGTGCTCGTTGCCACTAGGGATAAAACATTGGCGCTATGTCCGAGGATGTAGTTGTTGATTACATTACGCACCATACTTAATGCAATTGTCTGTTGCTTTGCAACTTAATACCGGAAGGGGTTCGGACGATAACCCGAAGGTGGACTTTTTAGGCATAGATGCAGCTTGGATGGCGGTCTATGTACTTTGTCGTAATGCCCAATTAAATCTCACTCGTACTTATCATGACATGTATGTGCATTGTTATGCCCTCTCTATTTGTCAATTGCCCGACCGTAATTTGTTCACCCAACATGCTTTTATCTTATGGGAGAGACACCTCTAGTGAACTGTGGACCCCGGTCCATTCTTTTAATACTGAAATACAAATCTGCCGCAATACTTGTTTTTACTGTTTTCTCTCGCAAACAATCATCTTCCACACAATACGGTTAATCCTTTGTTACAGCAAGCCGGTGAGATTGACAACCTCACTCGTTTCGTTGGGGCAAAGTACTTTGGTTGTGTTGTGCAGGTTCCACGTTGGCGCCGAAATCCCCGGTGTTGCGCCGCACTACATCCCGCCGCCATCAACCTTCAACGTGCTTCTTGGCTCCTCCCGGTTCGATAAACCATGGTTTCTTTCCGAGGGAAAACTTGCTGCTGTGCGCATCATACCTTCCTCTTGGGGTTCCCAACGAACGTGTGAAATACACGCCATCAAGCATATTTTCTGGCGCCGTTGCCGGGGAGATCAAGACACGCTGCAAGGGGAGTCTCCACTTCTCAATCTCTTTACTTTGTTTTTGTCTTGCTTTATTTTATTTACTACTTTGTTTGCTGCACTTATATCAAAACACAAAAAAATTAGTTGCTAGCTTTACTTTATTTACCGTCTTGCACTCTATATCAAAAACACAAAAAAATTAGTTTACTTGCATTTACTTTATCTAGTTTGCTTTATTTACTACTGCTAAAATGGCCACCCCTGAAAATACTAAGTTGTGTGACTTCACTAGCACAAATAATAATGATTTCCTATGCACACCTATTGCTCCACCTGCTACTACAAGCAGAATTCTTTGAAATTAAACCTCGCTTTACTCGAATCTTGTTATGCGAGAGCAATTTTCTGGTGTTAGTTCCGATGATGCTGCTGCCCATCTCAATAATTTTGTTGAACTATGTGAAATGCAAAAATATAAAGATGTAGATGGTGACATTATAAAATTAAAATTGTTTCCTTTCTCATTAAGAGGAAGAGCTAAAGACTGGTTGCTATCTCTGCCTAAGAATAGTATTGATTCCTGGACTATATGCAAG
Source organism: Lolium rigidum (assembly GCF_022539505.1). NCBI lineage: Eukaryota > Viridiplantae > Streptophyta > Magnoliopsida > Poales > Poaceae > Lolium > Lolium rigidum. Next base: position 52,132,698 of record NC_061513.1, on the reverse strand, counting down.
GATGCTTTTATTGGTAGATATTATCCCCCTGCTAAAATTATATCTTTGAGGAGTAGCATAATGAATTTTAAACAATTGGATAATGAACATGTTGCTCAAGCTTGGGAAAGAATGAAATCTCTCGGTTAAAAATTGCCCAACCCATGGACCGACTACTTGGATGATCATCCAAACCTTCTATGCAGGACTAAATTTTTCTTCGCGGAATTTATTGGATTCAGCTGCTGGAGGTACCTTTATGTCCATCACTCTTGGTGAAGCAACAAAGCTCCTTGATAATATGATGGTTAATTACTCTGAATGGCATACGGAAAGAGCTCCACAAGGTAAGAAGGTAAATTCCGTTGAAGAATCCTCTTCCTTGAATGATAAGGTTGATGCTATTATGTCTATGCTTGCGAATGATAGGACTAATGTTGATCCTAATAATGTTCCATTAGCTTCATTGGTTGCCCAAGAAGAACATGTTGATGTAAACTTCATTAAAAATAATAATTTCAACAACAATGCTTATCGGAACAATTCTAGTAATAACTATAGGCCATATCCTTATAATAATGGTAACGGTTATGCTAATTCTTATGGGAATTCTTACAACAATAATAGGAATACACCCCCTGGACTTGAAGCTATGCTTAAAGAATTTATTAGTACACAAACTGCCTTTAACAAATCCGTTGAGGAAAAGCTCAATAAAATTGATATTCTTGCTTCTAGAGTTGATAGTCTTGCCTCTGATGTTGATCTTTTGAAATCGAAAGTTATGCCTAATAGGGATATTGAAAATAAAATTGTTACTACAGCAAATGCCATCCAAGTTAGAATTAATGAGAATATAAGATTAATGGCTGAACTGCGTGCTAGGTGGGATAGAGAAGAAAATGAAAAACTAGCTAAAGAGAAAAATGTAGCTAAAGTTTGGACTATTACCACCACTAGCAATGCTAATGATTCACATGTTGCTGTACCTCCTACTATAAATAATAAAATAATTGGTGTTGGCAATGTTTCTACTCCTAGTTCAAAGCGCGCAAAATTACCTGAAACTGCTAAAACTGCTGAAACTGCCCGTGATAAAACTGCTGAAATTTTTTCCAACCTTGGGGATGATAATCCCATTGCTTTAAATTGTAATGATTTAGATTTTGATGATTGCCACATCTCTGAAGTTATAAAGTTCTTACAAAAACTTGCTAAGAGTCCCAATGCTAGCGCTCGTAAACTTGGCTTTCACAAAACATATTACAAATGCTCTCATAAAAGCTAGAGAAGAGAAACTAAAACTTGAAACTTCTATTCCTAGAAAGCTAGAGGATGGTTGGGAGCCCATCATTAAAATGAGAGTCAAAGATTTTGATTGTAATGCTTTATGTGATCTTGGTGCAAGTATTTCTGTTATGCCTAAGAAAGTCTATGATATGCTTGACTTGCCACCATTGAAAAATCGTTATCCGGATGTTAATCTCGCCGATAATGCTAAAAAGAAACCTTTGGGGAGAGTTGATAATGTTCATATTATGGTTAACAATAACCTTGTCCCCATTGATTTTGTTGTCTTGGATATTGAATGCAATGCATCTTGCCCCATTATATTGGGAAGACCTTTTCTTCGAACCGTTGGTGCTACTATTGATATGAAGGAAGGTAATATTAAATATCAATTTCCTCTCAAGAAAGGTATGGAACACTTCCCTAGAAATAGAATCAAGTTACCTTATGATTCTATTATTAGAACAAATTATGATGTTGATGCTTCGTCTCTTGATGTTACTTGATATACACTTTCTGCGCCTAGCTGAAAGGCGCTAAAGAAAAGCGCTTATGGGAGACAACCCATGTTTTTACTACAGTATTTTTGTTTTATATTTGAGTCTTGGAAGTTGTTTACTACTGTAGCAACCTCTCCTTATCTTAGTTTTATGTTTTGTTGTGCCAAGTAAAGTCTTTGATAGTAAAGTAAGTACTAGATTTGGATTACTGCGCACTTCCAGATTTCTTTGCTGTCACGAATCTGGGTCTACCTCCCTGTAGGTAGCTCAGAAAATTAAGCCAATTTACGTGCATGATCCTCAGATATGTACGCAACTTTCATTCAATTTGGGCATTTTCATTTGAGCAAGTCTGGTGGCCTAATAAAATCCATCTTTACGGACTGTTCTGTTTTGACAGATTCTGCCTTTTTATTTCGCATTGCCTCTTTTGCTATGTTGGATGAATTTCTTTGATCCATTAATGTCCAGTAGCTTTATGCAATGTCCAGAAGTGTTAAGAATGATTGTGTCACCTCTGAACATGTGAATTTTTATTGTGCACTAACCCTCTAATGAGTTGTTTCGAGTTTGGTGTGGAGGAAGTTTTCAAGGATCAAGAGAGGAGTATGATGCAATATGATCAAGGAGAGTGAAAGCTCTAAGCTTGGGGATGCCCCGGTGGTTCACCCCTTCATATTCTAAGAAGACTCAAGCGTCTAAGCTTGGGGATGCCCAAGGCATCCCCTTCTTCATCGACAACATTATCTGGTTCCTCCCCTGAAACTATATTTTTATTCCGTCACATCTTATGCACTTTGCTTGGAGCGTCGGTTTGTTTTTGTTTTTTTTGTTTTGTTTGAATAAAATGGATCCTAGCATTCACTTTATGGGAGAGAGACACGCTCCGCTGTAGCATATGGACAAGTATGTCCTTAGGCTCTACTCATAGTATTCATGGCGAAGTTTCTTCTTCGTTAAATTGTTATATGGTTGGAATTGGAAAATGCTACATGTAGTAACTCTAAAATGTCTTGGATAATTTGATACTTGGCAATTGTTGTGCCCATGTTTAAGCTCTTGCATCATATACTTTGCACCTATTAATGAAGAAACACTTAGAGCTTGCTAATTTGGTTTGCATATTTGGTTTCTCTAGAGTCTAGATAATATCTAGTGTTGAGTTTTGAACAACAAGGAAGACGGTATAGAGTCTTATAATGTTTACAATATGTTTTTTATTTGAGTTTTGCTGTACCATTCATCCTTGTGTTTGTTTCAAATAACCTTGTTAGCCTAAACCTTGTATCGAGAGGGAATACTTCTCATGCATCCAAAATACTTGAGCCAACCACTATGCCATTTGTGTCCATCATACCTACCTACTACATGGTATTTATCCGCCATTCCAAAGTAAATTGCTTGAGTGCTACCTTTAAAATTACATCATTCACCTTTGCAATATATAGCTCATGGGACAAATAGCTTAAAAACTATTGTGGTATTGAATATGTACTTATGCACTTTATCTCTTATTAAGTTGCTTGTTGTGCGATAACCATGTTTCTGGGGACGCCATCAACTATTCTTTGTTGAATATCATGTGAGTTGCTATGCATGTCCGTCTTGTCTGAAGTAAGAGAGATCTACCACCTTAATGGTTGGAGCATGCATATTGTTAGAGAAGAACATTGGGCCGCTAACTAAAGCCATGAATCATGGTGGAAGTTTCAGTTTTGGACACATATCCTCAATCTCATATGAGAATAATAATTGTTGCCACATGCTTATGCATTAAAGAGGAGTCCATTATCTGTTGTCCATGTTGTCCCGGTATGGATGTCTAAGTTGAGAATAATCAAAAGCGAGAAATCCAAAATGCGAGCTTTCTCCTTAGACCTTTGTACAAGCGGCATGGAGGTACCCCATTGTGACACTTGGTTAAAACATGTGCATTGCAAAGATCCGGTAGTCCAAGCTAATTAGGACAAGGTGCGGGCACTATTAGTATACTATGCATGAGGCTTGCAACTTGTAAGATATAATTTACATAACTCATATGCTTTATTACTACCGTTGACAAAATTGTTTCATGTTTTCAAAATAAAAGCTCTAGCACAAATATAGCAATCGATGCTTTCCTCTTTGAAGGACCATTCTTTTTACTTTTATGTTGAGTCAGCTCACCTATCTCTCTCCACCTCAAGAAGCAAACACTTGTGTGAACTGTGCATTGATTCTTACATACTTGCATATTGCACTTGTTATATTACTCTATGTTGACAATATCCATGAGATATACATGTTACAAGTTGAAAGCAACCGCTGAAACTTAATCTTCCTTTGTGTTGCTTCAATACCTTTACTTTGATTTATTGCTTTATGAGTTAACTCTTATGCAAGACTTATTAATGCTTGTCTTGAAGTACTATTCATGAAAAATCTTTGCTTTATGATTCACTTGTTTACTCATGTCATTACCATTGTTTTGATCGCTACATCCACTACATATGTTTACAAATAGTATGATCAAGGTTATGATGGCATATCACTTCAGAAATTATCTTTGTTATCGTTTTACCTGCTCGGGACGAGCAGAACTAAGCTTGGGGATGCTGATACGTCTCCGACGTATCGATAATTTCTTATGTTCTATGCCATATTATTGATGATACCTACATGTTTTATGCACACTTTATGTCATATTCGTGCATTTTCCGGAACTAACCTATTAACAAGATGCCGAAGTGCCGGTTCTCGTTTTCTGCTGTTTTTGGTTTCAGAAATCCTAGTAACGAAATATTCTCGGAATTGGACGAAACGAAGACCCGGGGGCCTATTTTTCCACGGAGCTTCCGGAAGACCGAAGAACATACGAAGTGGGGCCACGAGGTGGCGACACCACGTGGCGGCGCGGCCCGGGGGGCCCGCGCCGCCCTATGGTGTGGCCCCCTCGTCCGGCCCCCGACTCTGCCCTTCCGCCTACTTAAAGCCTCCGTCGCGAAACCCCGAGGCGAAAAACCACGATACGGAAAACCTTCCGGAGACGCCGCCGCCGCCGATCCCATCTCGGGGATTCCGGAGATCTCCTCCGGCACCCCGCCGGAGAGGGGATTCATCTCCCGGAGGACTCTACACCGCCATGGTCGCCTCCGGAGTGATGAGTGAGTAGTTCACCCCTGGACTATGGGTCCATAGCAGTAGCTAGATGGTTGTCTTCTCCTCATTGTGCTTCATTGTTGGATCTTGTGAGCTGCCTAACATGATCAAGATCATCTATCCGTAATACTCTATGTTGTGTTTGTCGGGATCCGATGGATAGAGAATACCATGTTATGTTAATTATCAAGTTATTACATATGTGTTGTTTATGATCTTGCATGCTCTCCGTTATTAGTAGAGGCTCGGCCAAGTTTTTGCTCTTAACTCCAAGAGGGAGTATTTATGCTCGATAGTGGGTTCATGCCCGCATTGACACCTGGGACAAGTGACGTAAAGTTCTAAGGTTGTGTTGTGTCTGTTGCCACTAGGGATAAAACATTGGCGCTATGTCCGAGGATGTAGTTGTTGATTACATTACGCACCATACTTAATGCAATTGTCTGTTGCTTTGCAACTTAATACTGGAAGGGGTTCGGACGATAACCCGAAGGTGGACTTTTTAGGTATAGATGCAGTTGGATGGCGGTCTATGTACTTTATCGTAATGCCCAATTAAATCTCACTGTACTTACCATGACATGTATGTGCATTGTTATGCCCTCTCTATTTGTCAATTGCCCGACTGTAATTTGTTCACCCAACATGCTTTTATCTTATGGGAGAGACACCTCTAGTGAACTGTGGACCCCGGTCCATTCTTTTAATACCGAAATACAAATCTGCCGCAATACTTGTTTTTACCGTTTTCTCTGCAAACAATCATCTTCCACACAATACGGTTAATCCTTTGTTACAGCAAGCCGGTGAGATTGACAACCTCACTGTTTCGTTGGGGCAAAGTACTTTGGTTGTGTTGTGCAGGTTCCACGTTGGCGCCGGAATCCCTGGTGTTGCGCCGCACTACATCCCGCCGCCGTCAACCTTCAATGTGCTTCTTGGCTCCTCCTGGTTCGATAAACCTTGGTTTCTTTCTGAGGGAAAACTTGCTGCTGTGCGCATCATACCTTCCTCTTGGGGTTCCCAACGAACGTGTGAAATACACGCCATCACCTACCCTTCTGGAATACCCGATAACACCTTTATGATCATCCTATCACAGAATGACGTTTGATGCAATCAGAACAGTCTCCACTGATAGCGATTAGATATGATCTCACAGTCTAAGGATCAGGTCTCTACACTATCTCAAATATCGTAACGTTGTCGTGTTACAATACTTATGTGTTGGGTAAGTCCATCATATCATTCATCCAATAATATGACTCCATTGTCAATGACGAATGTGTGTCCATGATCGGAAACCTCGATCATCGATTGACCTCAATGAACTAGTTTTCTTATGCATACTAGGGACTCCGTGTTTGTTTAAAATACCACACGTGTATCAATATTTCCATTGATACAGTTATAGCATGGCACGAAACCATTATAAACTATTAAGATATAATAATAAATATTGTTTATCATTTGCCTTTGGGCACTTACTCCAACACTCTTCCACTTGCACTAGAGTACAAATAATCTTGTTGCGTTTGTTTACCAATCATAACAACATACACTTATGAGTTATTGATTCCGCTTGCTCATGGATGATGGTGTTAACAGTTCGGATCATTTAGACCATTATGTTCTTTGCAAATCATTAATGTCAACCTTCTAAACATCGTCCTATCATCAAAATGATAATTTTCGTAATTTATACGTTTGGCCATAGGAGCGAGACTTTCCTTCCAGTGTGCAAAATGATGGTATGTTCAGTCAATTGGACTTTTGCATAGTCATTTACAGTCAGAAATAGACTCAGCTGAAATTCAAACTTACTTGCCAAACTATCAGTGTAGATTTAATCGGTAGTGTACATGTCACTTCGATGTCTAACCATATTTTTTTTTTCAAATTTTGGCCTTTTACAGATGCAAGATTTCTAATCTTGTAGGTCAGCATGACTTGCAGCAGCAGCGGAACAACTTACAGTCAAGTCTCTTATCCTTTACACGTTTCAGGAAAATGTATTCTCAGTACACACTGGACATTGGAAATACAAACTTAAAATTATGTTCAGTGATTAACTCAGAAATCACTTCGAAACATATTATCTTTTGAAGAACTTGGATCACATTATGTCGTATAGCCAACATGGTTCAATGATAGAACCTTATGAATCAATCATATATTCTTTCTTTATTTATTTATTCCCCTCCAACTAATTAAATATCCAACATGACAACTTTAAGAAACGACTGACGTCACCCCATTGTACGTGCTCTAAGTGTTGAAATGAAAAATTAATCCCAAGTTTAATGTCTCGTGTTAGTGCGCACAAAAGAATAATCTTTTTGTGCGGGTTGAGTATTCAGCAATAGCAAAACATATATGATTACTTTGAGAACTTAAAAAATATAACGATGCGCGGAGTTCCCGCGGGTTTCAAAAAAAAAATTCTTCCGCACATGTGTTTACTTTTTTTTTTTGCGAATGGTCACACAATTATCAATTGCCGATGTTTTTTGCTTACGATTAGCTCACCGAACCTGCTGCTCGGTACATTATGTGGTTACTTTGTAAACTTGAAAGCACAATCCAAAAGAAAAAAAAAATGAAAGCACCATAAGTCACCATGGCGTGCTTATGTCCATAACTCTAGTCTTGGGAACACATGGCGTGCTTCTGAAAAAGCAGAGTAACTTGCGCGTTTGGCTTACGATAATTAATTCAATTCTCGTTCCTCAAAAATAATCAATTCAATTCTCATGGTCTGATTGGTGTTACTGTATATATAATACTAGTGATTTTGTTAACTTCGAAGCACAATCCTCGGGAAAAAATGGAAGCACCATAACTGTAATCTTGAGTACACATTGCGTGCTCTAAAACGCAGACTAATAATATGTAATTAGTATCGTTGGATTCGTAAAGTACTTTCTAATGATGTTAATTTTATACAAACAATCTTTATATATTTGAAGTAATATTTAGTCAAACGCTTTATTCCTTGAATCGGAGGTAGTAGTAGTTGTGTGTTTGCTAAAGATAAAATAAATCAGTTTTCGACACTGCGTGGCCCCACCCACCGGCTCGACGTCAGCCGTCCGCCTCGAGAGTCGTGACACCTGTCAGCGAGCGACGCGGCCGCTCTCACGTGGGCGCACCCCTCTATATCTACGCCACTCAGACTCGGCTGCAACTGCAACTTCCTAATTTCGCCCCCACCCGACTAGGCCCGCAGCTTGCTCCTCCGCCGGCGCCGGGAATGGGGACCACGGAGCGCGCCGGCCAGCTGACCCGCGCCGACTTCCCCGAGGGCTTCGTCTTCGGCGTCGCCACCTCCGCCTACCAGGTCAGTCGGTACAGCGGTCTCTCTTCAAGGAGTAGTTAATCAATCTCGGCCCGCCGCCGTTGCTGATCCCCGCCCCCACGCCGGCCAAACCGCCGCGTGTCGCCCGGGACACCTATGTGCGTGCTCGGTGGCACCTGGGTCGCGTTGGGTTCCTGCTGCTGGCCTGGGTCAGTAAGACAGCGACCTGACGCTAAAATTAATTTAGGACAGCGACTGAGCACATGCGTGTCTGCTTCACCAAATTAGATGATGCAGTTCCGAGCAGCACTCTCTGTCGTGCCCCACCGTTTGCAGATACCCGTCACTGTGGATTGAAGCACCCATGCTGATGAAGTAATGATCTGTATGCAATTGAACCAGACGCCCTCTGGCAATTATTATCCCGAGCCAAAAAGGGAATTCGCAAAGCCAGAGAGTGGTAGGCAGATTCAATTCTTTGTCTACAAACGTACACGGACCTACTGTGTAGACAGGCTTAATACTAGTAGTGGGGCGAATTTCTATTGTGAGTGGAGAATAGACAAGTAGTTGTGACTGTAGAAAACAGTCAATAGTGAGCACTATTTGCAAAGTGATGAAGGTGGTATGTGTTTCAGTGGAGGGGAAGGAATATACACAGGAAAATGATCTTTTACCCTACTTGTTGGGAAGCCTTAATTTAACTGAAGGGAGAGAAATGGAGAGGGGATCAATTCATCAGTATGTTGCCGGACACCTTGAAGAAAAAAAAAGAGAATCGTCATACTGTTGAAATTCTCCGTGGTAGGTTTAGTTCCTTAGATGACAAATTCTAAATTTCACCATTTTTCTCCTTGATTAAAACAAAGAAAAGTGGATACAGAATTGATTTTTCTTGTCTATATCCTCTTTCCCTTCTTTTTTTGCGGGTTATATCCTCTTTCCTTTTCTCTTCAACTAGATTTATCATAGCTGTGAAGTAATGTTGTTGGCTTTTCCCCTCTTATCTAGATCGAGGGGGCGAGAAATGAGGGTGGCAAAGGCGATAGCATATGGGATGTATTTGCGGATAACAAAGGTTTGTCTCATTTTCGGATCTGTTTTAGTTTCTTCAGATATACCGATTTATTTGATATTCGACATTCAAATGCTTCTTTCAGAACATATTATAGATGGAACCTCTGGAGAAGTTGCAGTTGATCATTACCATCGATACAAGGTTTTTTTTACTGTAATCATTGTCATAGCTATCTTGTCAATAAATATTTTGTATAAAGGGTTTCCTTTCTCTTGCTCGAGGCAGATTTTCTAGCTCCATGATACATTTGTACAATATTACGTTGTTTCCTAGATCCCTAATTCCTTGTTCGAACTATTTGGGTACAGGAGGACATTGAGCTCATGGCCAAACTGGGTTTCCGTGCTTATAGATTTTCCATATCTTGGTCACGAATATTTCCTGGTATATTTCATTTGATGGATTATGCTTCACATATTAATGCACCTCCACCATTGCCAAAAATGCCCTCGATATGCTTGTTCTTTCCTAGTATTATGAGTCATTCCTCATCTGAGTTTATAAGTTTACTGTTCTGCAGATGGCCTAGGGAAGGAGATCAATGAGGAAGGAGTTGCTTTCTATAACAACCTTATAGATTTCATGATTGAAAAAGGTGTCACATGATTTACTAAATGTCTTCACAGTTACTATTCATCTTGTTATTCACCACCCTTCTGCCCGACTTCAGGTATTCAGCCCTATGCAACTCTGTATCACTGGGATCTTCCGCATAATCTTCACAAGACTGTGGGGGGTTGGCTTTCAGACAAGATCGTGTAAGTCCATGCATGTCCTAATTTTAGACTATGCATTTTAAATGTCAACACAAAATACTACAGGGTATGTTTACCTAAGAACACTGCTTTGTTTCAAAGTCTTTCCAGTTAATTTGGTGTTTCTGTATCTGATTGTAATGGCTGTCAAAATGTATCAGAGGGTACTTCGCATTATATGCAGAAGCTTGTTTTGCAAATTTTGGAGACAGAGTTAAGCATTGGATAACAATCAATGAACCTCTTCAAACATCTGTTAATGGTTATGGGATTGGAATATTTGCACCTGGACTATGTGAAGGTGTAGCTGCTGAACCTTTCTTGGCTGCACATCACCAGATCTTAGCTCATGCTTCTTCTGTTGATGTCTACAGAAGAAAATTCAAGGCCAGTTTCCATTTAAAGTATCATCATTGCATCAGTTTGTTTTCTGTACCATTGTTTTTCTGATGATTTACATATTATATAGGCTGTACAAGGTGGCCAAGTAGGGTTTGTTATTGATTGTGAGTGGGCAGAGCCTTTATCTGACAAAATGGAAGATCAGGCTGCTGCAGCACGACGAATTGACTTTCAACTGGGATGGTAAAATTATGCTCACTTTTGGAGGGAGTACATACAAAGTGTCATACTCCCTCTGTCCTATGAAACTTGTCTCAACTTTGTCCAAATTTGAGTGTATCTAGATGCTAAATAATGTCTAGATACATCCGAATTTGGACAAAGTTCAGACAAGTTTCATAGGACGGAGGGAGTACGTTTGTTACCTTTTTCCCTAAAACCTATATTTTTGTTGACGCTTTGAGTAACTTCTTGTATTTTACTCATATAATGCAGACACATCTTCAGTTTCATGAAGTCTATGATATGATTTGATGCATATATCCTGATTATAATTCCTTTTCTGTAAGGTATCTGGACCCAATATACTTTGGTGATTACCCAGAAAGCATGCGCCAGAGAGTGGGCGATCATCTTCCGAAATTCTCAGAGAAAGATCGTGAATTGATCAGGAACAAAATTGATTTTATTGGATTAAATCACTATACATCAAGATTTATTGCCAATCAGCCAAACCCACAGCCAGATGAGATCCATTTCTATCAAGTTCAACAAATGGAAAGAATCGGTACTATGCTTCAGCCATCCAGGACTTGTCTTTTTGTGTGTGTGTGTTGTGTGTGTGTAAAAACAAGCGCAACATAACCTGAAAGAGGCAGGTTTCTCTATGAGATAATGAAAAACTCTAGTACGTAGACAGCGGACATGACAAAAGTATTTGATCTTGCTTATTAGGAAGAACAGCCCTTCTCCACTAAGCATAGAGTCTATTTACCTCTTCTGCATCCTTTTTACTCTTGGAGCATTGCGAATCAGTGTAGGCATGTAAGGCAGAACTACTTTTCTTGCTGAAGTTTGGCCTGAATATTTTGCAGCCACATTAGATATATGCAATGTAGCCCCTTGCAAGTTATCCTAATGCTGACACTTGTTTACTTTTGGCAGAGAAATGGAGTAGCGGTGAAGGAATTGGTGAAAGGGTAAATACTTGAGGACTGTTCATTCATTTATTTCCACTGATCACTCCTAATGTTTCATCTCAATATTTTTGCAGGCCGCGTCCGAGTGGCTTTATATACTTCCTTGGGGTATTCGGAAAACAATTAATTATGTTGCAAGGAAATATGGCAACCCAATAATATATGTAACAGAGAATGGTAAGGCTTCCATGCTCCTAACATTTAGATGGAGTATCTTTTATATCTGAGAATAAATGGAGAGTTTCAGCTTTCATTAATCATGAGAACCATTAATATTTCATTAAGCATTGGAACCTTTCAAGTTTCTAATACACATATGACATATCTACTTACATGATTTGAAGCTGTCATATAGCATATATGGGTTGAGTGATTACATTCCTTATGTATTACTTCACATATACTTCACATAATATAGATCAAGGTTTTGGCTTCCGAATGAAAAAAAAATCCCGAGGGGGCTCGGGATTACCGGTTACCGTGGTAACCGAGAAATCCCGCCTGGTTACCGGACAAATTCAAAAACTGAATTTCGAATTCAAATTCGCGGGATTTTTTGAATTCTCGGTTACCGACCGGTAACCGAAGGCCAATACCGACCGGTTACCGGAAAAATACCGACAAGACGTGCAAAATGGCAAAAAACACGCCCAGTAATCAGAAAAATTGAAAAAATCGACAAGAATTCAACTGTTTATGTAGCATCTACACAGTTTATACAGTGAATGACAGTTGAGCAACAAAATAGCAACAAAAATGCGTAAGGACAACCATGCTCCACATAAAACAGTCCATATTAGAGTCCATTGTCCACTATAAACGAAAGTTCACATTAGTCCATATTACAGTCCACATTACAGCCAAAGGTTCATTAGTCATTACATGCAACAAAACAGGGGGTGAAATATCCTCTGTAGTCCATCTTCAAATCTTCTTCTGCCCATCTTTACGACCAATGAAGATACATGGCGGAAAATAGATAGTACCAATGAATATACATGGTAGAAAATATAATGTGGAATATACAAGATAGAAAATAGAGGCAATGGATATTATTCATAGCAGCAAAGGTTGAGTATTCATGGCATCAAAGGTTGAGTATTCATAGCAAGCAACAACTCATAAACATTATTCATAGCAGCAAAGGTTTTCTCTACATCATAGCAGCAAGTTATAAACATTATTCATAGCAGCAAAGGTTGAGTATTCATGGTGTTTTTGTCATAAACATCATTGGAGGCAGCAAGTCATAAAAATTACCCTTTTCGGCTTCCAAGTTAGCCAATAGCTTGGCGCTCTTCTTTTTCTTCCTAGTAGACTTGCGGCGAGACTTTGACTTGCGGAAGGAAGAAATAGGTTGATTTTCATCTCGAGGCAACTCATAATTGTTATCTACACAAGATACCACATGTTAAATGAATTGCTTTTCACAGAAGGATGATATAAACTAGAAAATAGTGTGTTCACCTTTATCAACACCATCGTCATTCTCTTCCTCCTCTTCTCCATCCTCTTCCTCTTCTCCATCCTCTTCCTCCTCTTCCTCTTCTCTATCCTCCACCTCCTCCTCCTCATCTTCTTCACCATCATTCCAATGGCTTCTTTTTCTTTGGGTCACTTCCACAACAATTGGAGCAGGTGAAGCATAACGATCTTCGTAACGATCATCTTCATTGTACTCGTCAATGGAAGGCGTGGAGTCATCCGGGTTGGCCAACCAATCCATGATCGGATTGTCGCCATCATAGAGGGAGACATCCATCAAAATCGCACACGGATCTACCTCTTTCTCTCTTGTCTCATCAAGAATTTCTCGAATTCGCAACCCGAGGTTGTGGTGGCAAAACACCATCTTGTGCAGCCTTTCAAAACCAAGACGGTTCCTAACTTGTGTATGCACCAAAGCAAACAAGCTCCAATTGCGCTCACAACCACTTGACGAGGTGCATTGGGAGACAATCCGAAGAGCATACTTTTGAAGCAATGGTGTGGTATCCAAATATTATCCACCACTGGGTTGAGGACACGTGACTAGAAGCCTCTTCTGGGTACACACCTCCGAAAGCCCCTCTAAAATTAATGTACATGCAATTTGAGGAATCAACTGGACGAACTATGAAGGTGAAGTCATCTTTTTAAGTGCCGCTGTAAGTGCTTTCACACGTAGAAGATCCTTTCCAAAGTTATGCTGGTAGTGCCCAGCAGGTTCAAGAACACCAGCTACAATTGAGAAGTGGCAACAACATTAAAACAATAAAGTGGCAGGCTGGCAGCAATAGTAAAACAATAAAGTGGCAGCAATAACAAGCATAATACCTGCAACCATCAACGTGTTTTTGTATAGATGTTCAACCCTTTTGTCCACCACCTTGAGGTATTTTTGTCTATCTAGAGATTCTTCCGGAAATGCAGCACTCAAATGATGCCTAGCATGCATCATCCTTGACATAAATCCAGAGAGGGACCTAAGTTTTTGTGAATCAGCATATCGAAGAATGGTATATATTGGGCCAATAATATCTAGCACCCACTTCACATTGTCCCACCATTTCCTATTTATCAAGCAATCATATGTGTAGTCATGATCAGGATCTGAACTCCAATTGTTATATTTCCACTCCGGAGATGTCATCCACACTCTAAATCTCTCTTGCTTATCCCAAAAGCTTTGTAGGAACATAAAGTTAGTTCCAAACCTTGTGGCATTCGGCCTCACCAACTCTCCACCTATGGCTTCATGCATTTCAGAATGCAAAGTGGAATGATTGTACAGGAATTTTGAGATCCTCTTACAACTACTAACCACTGCATCAATCTCCGGGAAATTTCCAATCTCCTTCATCATGAGGTTTATGGTGTGAGCTGCACAGGGCTGCCATGTAATGTGTGGATACAAACTAAGAATGTCAAGACATGCTTTTTTGAAGTTGGCTCCATTGTCAGTCACAATCTGAACAACATTCTCCTCCCCTACCTCTAGTATCACTTCTTTGATGTGGTCATACACAAACTGAGAATTCTGCATGTACCCGGTGGCATTGACAGATTTGTGGAAATACATGCGCCCATTTGAGAAGATCATGAAGTTTATGATGCTCATCCTAGAAGGGCCGGTCCACGAATCTGACATTATAGTAACACCATATGTTGGCCAATCATCCTTGAACTTGTTCACATATTGCTGCAGCTCTTCATAATTTTGATGCAAATAAATTCCATCAATATCTTTCCCTTTAGGGGGAGGCACACCTTTGAGACAAAAGAATAAATATAAGGCAACAACAATAAAGAAATAAAACGGCAGCAACAAAAATAGAAATAAAATGGCAGCAACAATAATAAAGTTCACCTTTGCCAAGGTCTTGGGTCAGCTTCATTGCCCCTATAAAGTAAGGACAATTTGCTTTGTGTCCAGGGATATCATTAGCATGAAACCATTTTGACCAAGCCCTCCCAATTCTTGTTGAATATTCTTCTCTGTTAATACAAGCTTCTATTGTCTGTTGTGGCCTAGTCTTGCTATATGCCAAATCAACATCAAAATAATCTTTGACACCCCCGGAATTGCCCGCTGCACCGCGTCCAACACCGGTGGCTCTCCCATCTACAGCTTCAGCTAATGATTGTTGTATTGCCCTTTGGAGTGCCTGCTCATCATCATCTTCGCCATAAATATTTATTGGTCTACTGCGAACTGAACCATGATTGATTTCTTGAGCCACTTTTAACTTTCCTTCCTTGACCTTCCTCCTCTTACTCTCACCCTCGGGTTGTTGCTTCCGAAAAATATTCACTACATAGTGAGGTGCACTCATGCAACCATGGACATCAACCCCGATTCCAGCTATATGTTGCTTGAACCGGGTTGCACCGCCACCATGTCGAAGAAGATTACAATAATCACAAACCCATCCAGGACCATTTATTGATTTCCCATGACACCATATATTAGTTGCATCATTTGCTCTACCTATAGTCCAAAAATAAAAACTAAATTCTAATTGCCTTGGCCATAACTATACAAAACTAAAGTATCATACTGCAAATTAAGTGCGGAACTGAAGTAGCAAAGTAGTAAAGCACATAGCAATTACCGGCATGTGGATCATCTCCGAATGGTAGTGGAACCTCTGGACCTCTGCTTAAGCCACCCTGACCAGCTTCGCCCGTGGTAAATCCGCTTGTGCTGGTCACTACCGGCACACTTTCCCTCCATGAATGGCCCGATGCTTCATGGCCGATAGAGAGCATCACATTGCCACTGCCCCAACATTGGTGGGCTCTTGCTCTCCTCTCCCTCCGCCTCTTCCCCTACCGTGGACACATGCCATGCTGCAGAGCTCGGTCGCCGGACGGCCGAAGACAGATGGTAGGGTCGCCGCCGGCTGCTCGATCTGGGCGGCCGAGAGAAGGCAGCTAGGTCAGGGATGTGCTCAAGGTCGGGGGGGGGGGGAGTGAAAATGACCGAGAGTGCACGGGATGGATTAGGGCATCGTGACTTGCCTGGGTTGGACCATGTCCGTTTTAGGGCTGATACGTATCCAAAAGGTATCCAACATTTTTTTAAATGGGTCATCTCGCCGGTACGGTATCGGACACGGACGCAAGCTCCAGACCAGGTATCCGTGCAGCGTAGGCTGCAAGGCATCGCGTTGCGGGTGCGCTGAGAGTGGCTGCGCCACATGGACAGGAATCGTGCTTGGCAGGGCCTCGCAATGAACAAGGACCAGGAGGCGTGTGAGAGGTGTTCGACAGCCTTTGTGAGCATCAAGATTGGGGATGGCAGCAATACGCTCTAACGGATTGCGACTTGTTGCCGGCTTTGCTAGGGTAGCCCGGCTTGCCTTGCTGACGTGATTCTGGACGGTGCTGAGAGTAGAGTGGCCGGCTGCCACCAGGACGAACGCTGTAGTGCGGTGCATGCATCAATGCACTTGTATTCAGTGTTTAGATCTTCCTCGTACAACAGTGTATATAGAGTCAGAGGGAGAGGGTACACACGCACGCACGCACTGCTAACTGAAGACGTTAGAGATCCTATCTAAGCGGAGGCGCAGCTCACGCAGTTCTGCACGTTGTGCATGGATAAGGAGATGAGGCCATAGCTCTCCTGGACTCGGTCTTCACTCTAACACTGAAAACGGCTAAGTGAACCTGATAAGCTAAACTATGGCACAAGGTTTGAAACTACAGTACCGTTGTAACCTGTACTATATAAACCCCTCGTGGGCGAGAGTTCCATAATTCATCTCTGCATTCTAGCCAGTCTTGAACTTATTCTTACACTTTCTCCTATGGAAGAAGAGGGATATGACCACCAGCACCCGCCACCCGAGCAAGACGAAGAAGAGGAAGAGGGAGACGACCACCAGCACCTGCCGAAGAAGAGGAAGAGGAAGACGAAGAAATTTACCGACAACACGTCAGCTTCACCAATTCACTGATTGCCTGGATTAGAAGTCATCAGAGTGTAGACAACATCTTGCAGCTGTTGGAAGCGGTGGACGAGGTGCTGGAGACGGTGGAGGCGCCGTCCGACGACGACATCCGCCGCGACTGCCCGATCTGCCTGGAACCGGTTCCTATCCAAGCTCTGACGCCGGCAGCCACCTCTCCACGCACGGCCCGTGGAACCGGTGTCCGCACGGGTCACTTTCCAGCAGGTCGCCGTGTCTTCGTCGTCCTGCAGGCAGATCGGGCAGTCGCGGCGGATGTTGTCGTCGGACGGCGCCTCCACCGTCTCCAGCACCTCGTCCACCGCTTCCAACAGCTGCAAGATGTCGTCTACACTCTGATGGCTTCTAATCCAGGCAATCAGTGAATTGGTGAAGCTGACGTGTTGTCGATAAATTTCTTCGTCTTCCTCTTCTTCGTCTTCCTCTTCTTCATCTTGCTCAGGTGGCAGGTGCTGGTGGTCGTCTCCCTCTTCCTCTTCTTCGTCTTGCTCGGGTGGCAGGTGCTGGTGGTCATATCCCTCTTCTTCCATAGGAGAAAGTGTAAGAATAAGTTCAAGACTAGCTATGCAGAGATGAATTATGGAACTCTCGCCCACGAGGGGTTTATATAGTACAGGTTACAACGGTACTGTAGTTTCAAACCTTGTGCCATAGTTTAGCTTATCAGGTTCACTTAGCCGTTTTCAGTGTTAGAGTGAAGACCGACGGCCTCATCTCCTTATCCATGCACAACGTGCAGAACTGCGTGAGCTGCGCCTCCGCTTAGATAGGATCTCTAACGTCTTCATTTAGTAGTGCGTGCGTGCGTGCGTGTGTACCCTCTCCCTCTGACTCTATATAAACTGCTGTACGAGGAAGATCTAAACACTGAATACAAGTGCATTGATGCATGCACCGCACTACAATGCTCGTCCTGGTGGCAGCCGGCCACTCTACTCTCAGCAAGGCAACCAGCAGCCGTACCGTCCAGACTCACGTCAGCAAGGCAAGCCGGGCTACCCTAGCAAAGCCGGCAACAAGTCGCAATCCATCAGAGCGTATTGCTGCCATCCCCAATCTTGATGCTCGAAAAGGCTGTCGAACACCTCTCACACGCCTCCTGGTCCTTGTTCATTGCGAGGCCCTGCCAAGCACGGTTCCTGTCCATGTGGCGCAGCCACACTCAGCGCACCCGCAACGCGATGCCTTGCAGCCTACGCTGCACGGATACCTGGTCTGGAGCTTGCGTCCGTGTCCGATACCGTACCGGCGAGATGACCCTAAATAAACCATTTAAAAAATGTTGGATACCTTTTGGATACGTATCAGCCCTAAAACGGACATGGTCCAACCCAGGTAAGTCACGATGCCCTAATCCATCCCGTGCACTCTCGGTCATTTTCACTCCCCCCCCGACCCCGAGCACATCCCTGACCTAGCTGCCTTCTCTCGGCCGCCCAGATCGAGCAGCCGGCGGCGACCCTACCATCTGTCTCCGGCCGTCCGGCGACCGAGCTCTGCAGCATGGCATGTGTCTACAGGGAAAACCTTGCTCGGGAGGCCCATTTACCGTGGGTGCTCGGGAAACCCGGTTCCCGACCGGTAACCAGAAATCCCGGCCGGTAACCAAAACCTTGATATAGATTATATAGATTGATTTGATTTATTTTTAGTTCAAGGTTTGCCGTGGAGCATGTTTCTTCTTTATGTTTATTATATCCTATGCAAAACGGGACTACATAGTAAAGGGACATAAATTCATTGCGAGCACATAATGCTCGTTTGTAATTAAATGCAAACTGTAGAGCAATCCCATTTTTCCTACCATTTATCATTTTTTGTTCATAACCTTTTGTTTATCACAAACTGTAAACCAGTCTTTGTGTTATGAGCATGTGACCAGTGATGTTTTTTCTCTGCTGTTCTTTGACCATGATAACTTTCTTTTATTCCATATTTGAAAATTTTGGCGGAGAGATTGTTGAAAGTATATCTAAAAACTTATGAATGTAGGATGTGATAATGTAAAAAAGCACCCCAGTACCAATGCTTGAAAAAGATGCACTCGAATGTTCCTGTTTATTGTTAAGAAATGTTAAACTACGTACAAATCGTCTGAGTTGCAGAGTTTTTTTTACTAAATAGCTGTAACAGGCTTTTTGTTCCACCTGTACATGCTAGTTAAAATATGGAATACGCACAGGGTGAACTTACTTATCTTCTTAATATGTTTCATAGAGTTCCAAATTCGTGAGTTCTTACTGCCACAGAATATTGACAAAACAGATTGGCAAGATAAACATACTACAAATGCATTAGAATATGGCAATAAAATTTAAAGAACAGACATTTATAATGTAACTGCAAGTTTGCAATAAAATATTTTTTTATATGAACAAAGGCTTAACACCCCTACTTTTATAGATAGCGGCATTACAGCAATTTTCTTTTCCATTACTTGGTATGAAGCTCGAATATGTTTTGCTTGTGTGACGTAAAATGTGCGAACTGAAGTATCAAGTAACTAACCTTGTTTATGAATGATGTCCTTATATAGTTTATTTTCTGTAGGGATGGATGATGAGGACGATCCATCAGCAACTCTTGATCAGGTACTAAATGACACAAAGAGGGTTGGTTTCTTCAAAGCATATGTTGGTGCGGTGGCAGAAGCGATAAAGTAAGCCTGTTTCTGTTTGGCCCATAACTGATACCGTGCAATCAAAACAAGTGATGCCCGCTAATTTTGATTATTATTGACGTACAGGGATGGTGCCGATGTTCGTGGATACTTTGCATGGTCATTCTTGGATAACTTTGAGTGGGCAATGGGATTCACCAAGAGGTTTGGGCTTGTCTATGTTGATTACAAGAACGGGCTCTCCCGACACCCTAAAGCATCAGCCATGTGGTTCTCACGCTTCTTGAATGGCGAGGCTGCTTACAGCAAACCTGACACAAATTAAGCCCGCTTTCACCAAGGTGCTAAAATTAAACTGTAGGTGTTTCTAGCAATGCTATATCTGTCCAGTATTCACATTAACTTCCATAACCGTTATTTCTTGGTGCGCCATGCCGCATGTATTTGATCCAACGTTTACTCGAAAGAATGCTTCAAAAATCACGAGCCCTACCAATATGTTAAGGCCTTCTGGGTTCTTGTCAGGCAATGCTTCATTGCTGATAACTTACACATCTAATCTGAACCCCATTAATATGTTATCTTCAAAAAATAAGCAGTAATTTTGTATTTAGCCGTTCGTAGACCCCAGTAAGCAATTACCGAAGAGGAAGTTCGTTTCTGTTTGCAACTGATGCAACTACCTTTTGCTACAGGGATGGCATTGATGTTTGTGGATAGTTTGTCATTCCTTGACAACTTTGAGTGGACTACAGGATACACCAAGAGAGGTTTTATAGTGTTCATGAATTGGCTTTTGTGACATCCCAAAGTATGATCCCTGTGGTTATCACGCTTATCATTGAAAACAAAGCTGGCATGAACTGAGCCACCCCTCAACAAGTAAATAAACATTACACAGAAATTGTTTTCCCTGTTGTTGTATTGTACTGTAACTGACAGTGTATCTACTCAAAATATAGTTGTATCCCATCTCTGATGCTCTTTACAGCCTGTCATTGATCCAATTATTATGTTTTCTGCGTAAGTGCTGCTGATGTATTAACCGTGTAGATTGGGCCTTAATATGTCCCAATAGTTACCAATCACCAGAAAGTTTGTTTCTGTTTTACTTAAGTTTTCACCAGGGGAGTTAAACTGTCTAGGATAAAAAAAAATGTGAAAAATGGAAAGAATCTGTTGATGAGGATGGTGAATCTTGGCCCAGCTCCTGGTAGTGCAGAGTTCAACTTTGTTATTTGTCTAAAGAGGGAGCAATGTAGGATTTAAAGGCTTTGATAGGAGAGCCGAGGGCGGCCTCCTCATGTTTATACTTACAGTTGGTCATGACTGACGACACAAAAGGATACATGATTGATGAAAGCCCATTCTCTACTTTGCGAAGCTAAGAAGATCCATGCAAAACTAAGCCCATTCTCTACTTTCCATTTACATTATAAATGATGCACTGTCAAGAATGCATTATTAGTTTTTGTCTAGACTTTCTGCTTTAGAACTGAAATTTTTGGCATGCCATGTTCGATCCAGTCTCCTGCCTTGCCAAGTGAGGATGCAGACATGCTAGAAAGAACAAAAAATGACAATGCAGCAGCAGGTACCTGTTGGTGATGTATTACATGACTACAAGAAAATGCCTATACACTATTATCATGTAAAATATCAGAATGTCAGAGGTATTGTTAATGTAAAATTCATTTACTTGTTCGAATCGGTATCTGATTTGGGGAATGTATTCTTCATTGATCTGTTTTCTAAGGATCTGTATCACCAATTTGGTCTGTTGATGGTGTATTTTTTTGGGGAATGCACTTGATGATTTATTACAGAGGTGTATTCACAGATAACTCAATACTCCTGTGCAGTACTTATCTTTTCGGTTTTTTTTTGTGTGGTTGGAGCATAGTTCAATTGCATGAATGGAACTTATGGTTTATTTGATGAGTTTAGTGTCGACGGTTCAGTATTTCATTTGTTTTAACTTTTATCTTTTACCTGCTGAAAACACAGAACAGTTGATCCAGCTCTGTATTTGGTGTCATTAGATGATTTGCATTGTTGTACATAGAGCAAGGTTTTGCTCCTAGCAGCTACCGATAAGTGGTAGACGAAATCCCATATCGATTTTGAATAACAATCTGGTTCACGCGCAATTAAGAGTAGATGTTCTTCGCTGTGAGATGTGATTCTGTATTGAAAACCAAGGCAGTTTCTGTAGGATTTTTTGATAGCTCTCCTACTCCTGCGTCAAGGTTTGGATCCTGCATTCTGCAAACTGGTTAACCCATTCGCAAAATGGTATTTTGTCTAGTTGCTTGCTCCATTTCACAACAGCAATACTGAATCTGCTGCCAGGTGTTCACACATTTTTGTTGCACACTTCAATACTATAATCTTTCCTGCTGGTGCTGTGAATGGATACCCTGATGGTGGAGGCGATCACAAGCTGCACACTGACACATGGAAAAACAGTTTCTGTCCATGGTGATGATCAGGATCCGATCCATGTTCGAACAACCAACATGCATTCGTCTTTAATTTTCCGTCGGTTGCTCCGTCCTCTCGAAGGTAAGTTAGGTCGTACTCCCCGGGAGTGACGTTTTGGCATCCGGGAGCATATGCTCCCTGTTTTTAAACTTCGTTTTAAATGCACTTTTAAAATATTGAAAAATGTGAACACAAAATTTATTTGATACATCTTGAAATTCTACACGTTCACAAACTGGTTCCATAGAAAACCGACATTTTGAGTGTCATCTGTAAAAAAGGCAAATTTTGTTGTAAAAAAAGGTTGTGCACGAGACGTTTTGTTTGTCTTTTTCACACAAGTCACAAAAAATGCCGGTTTTTAGCAATACTTGATGTGCGCACGTAAAATGTTGATATGTTAGCGAGAAAAAAAAATTCGAATTTTTTGAATATTTCAAAATGTTTTTCCGCTGGCAGGAGCATATGCTCCCATGTGCCGAATTGAATTTCCCGTACTCCCCTCTTTGTGTACTGTATATAATCGAACTTTGCCGGCCACTCAGCATCTCTTAGTACTGCTTTTTTTAAATATTCGAAGTGGTGTCTGTGTCCTCACTGTCCTCATTTCAAAATAGTCGGTGCGAACAAGATGCAATTGAGTATACTTCCCACCGAGTTTCAGAACCAGCACAAAAGCAACTCTGCTCAATGCTACACCTTTTCTCCTAGGAGAAGTATCAAAGCGTGTCGATAGTCTAGGTCTGACCTGAGTCAAAACTTCTGTAAGTTTGACCAAAGTTATAGAAAAATTGTAAATATACATAACGTTAAATCTATTAAAGTGACTATTTTCTAGTGGACTGAGAGTGGAAGTGTACCCTCATCCGGTACGGGCTACGTGTTAATAAAGCCAGGAAGAGCACCTGGCGTGGTAGTACATGACACGCTATAGGAATTGGTGTACTACACCATATTCCTATACATACTTAGCATCTATTACACATATACATCTAACGGCCCCCTTAATCTTAGCTAATCTTAGCTGTAGAAAGGTTGAGATTATGCTTGAACTCATCTAACATCTTGACAGGTAATGCCTTTGTGAATCCATCTGCAACATGATTTTTGCTGGAAACAAAACGTATGGCTAAATTATGATTAGCAACTCGTTCCCTAACAAAATGAAAATCTATCTCAGTATGCTTGGTGCGAGCATTAAACACATGATTTACTGACAAATAGGTAGCACCTAAATTATCACACCGAAGACTTGGTTTTTTCCTTCAGTTGAACTCCAAGTTTCAACCCATATAAGTTTAGCAGTGGCTCTTTATATTCAGCCTTAGTACTGGATCGAGACACTATAGCCTGCTTTCTCGCACTCCGTGAAACCAGATTTGGTCCAACAAAGACAGCAAAACCACATGTGGAACGCCTATCATCAAGAGATCATGCCCAATCTGCATCTAAAAAAGCACTTAGAAAAGTGGATCACATATCTGAGAATCCGTTTTGCAGCTGTCCAATATTCTATAGTTGGACCATGAAGATACTGACAAACCTTGTTTACAGAAGATGCCAAATCTGGACGCGTGAGAGTCAAATACTGTAAAGCTCAAACAATGCTTTTATACTGAGTAGCGTCATCAGAGTCAAGAGGAGTACCATCTGTGAGAGACAACTGCTCTGTGGAGGACAGAGGTGTGGGAGCAGACTTGCAGCTGCATGCCAACTCTGTCAAGTATATCTGTAGCATATTTTTCCTGAGTCAATAGCAAGCTATTTTGCACCTTTTTTACTTCCATGCCAATAAAATAGTGAAGTTCACCTAGATATTTGATTGCAAAATTCTTATGAGATCTCGACCGGGCAGAAATAGCATGATCAGAAGAACCTGTAACTATGATGTCATCAACATAAATCAGAGAACATAGTGATACCACCCTTATCAAAAAGAAATAGTGAAGTATGAGCCTTTGATGGTGAGAACCCAAGATCACACAACTTGGAACTCAATCTGGAATACCATGCACGTGGATCCTGTTTCATCCCATAAAGAGCTTTGTTAAGTCTGCAAATATAGCGCGGAGAGTGGGGATCCTCAAAACACGGTGGTTGTTTCATATAAACTTCCTCTTCCAGAACACCATGAAGAAACGTGTTCTTGACATCTAGCTGCCAAATACTCCATCTTCGAGAGACAGATAGAACTAGAACAGTTCTGATAGTGGCAATTTTCACTACCGGACTGAAAGTATCTTCATAATCAATTTCATACCTTTGTTTGAAATTCTTTGCAACCAGTCGTGCTTTATATCTATCAATAGAGCCATCTTCTTTCCTCTTGATGCGGTATATCCATTTGCAATCAATTATATTTTTGTTGCTGCTCGGAGGAACATGATGCCATGTATTATTCTCAAGCAAGGCCTTGTACTCCTCCTCCATTATTTGACGCCAATGAGAATCACCAAGAGCCTCGGCAAGTTTGGTTGGTTCCCCTGTAGAAGAGACCATACCATAGTAAACTGTACCATCAGTATATTGTTTTGGGTGACGTATACATTTCTGAAGCTTGTTGCGAACACCAGGAGGAGAAGCATCGGGCTGTATGATCGGAGGTGGCGAAGGAGGGGCATCATTTTCATCATCGGTCATTGCAGCAGACTCAGCCTCACCAGCGTTGGCCACAGAGGATCCGCTAGAGGAATCCTGTGCGGCAGATGGCGCAGGGGAGACATGCGGTGTTGGCAGTAGTGGCGTGGTGACGGCAGGGAGGCCGTGTCAGGCGACGGAGAGGTAGGCGGGTCCCGCGTGAAGGCGGGCGATGCGAAGTCACGCGCGGGCGCATGAGCACCCAGCGTAGAGCTGACACGTGGCGAGCCGGGAGCGGGCGCGGAGTGCGATGCGGGAGCGACGCGCGGAGAGGTGCAGCCAGGATCTTCCTCGTGATCAGAACCTAATGCGTCAGAGGAATGTTCTGCCTCGCTTTCAGTGTCCGTTTCGTCATTTTATGATGGATTTTCAGCATGCGATAAAGACCTGTTTTCTACATTGTTTCGAACCAAAATTTCTTCTGCAGCTGCTGCAACTTGAAACACACCAGTAACAGGAACACAGTAGGCATATGATCATCAATAATATGTGCACCCTCATGAGAATTTTCGGATGGGAGAGGTAGAATTTGCTGTTTCAGAAGAGCACCAGCTTTAGGATGAAGAAATGTAAAAGGGAAGACATTCTCATCAAACACAACATCACGAGGATGTAGATACGTCATGTAGATACATCGAGACATTTAACACCTTTATGGAGAGGACTATACCCAAGGAAGACACACCAGGTAGAACCAAAGGCAAGCTTTCTTTGGTTATAGGGATGAAGATTGGGCCAACAGGCACAACCAAACGTTCTAAGAGCATCATAATTTGTTGTGATATTAAGGCTGTGGGAGTAGAAAAATCAAGAACCTTGGTAGGAAGCAAATTTATAAGAAAGATTGTTGTAAGGAATGCTTCATCCCAAAATTTGAGAGGCATAGAGGCATTGGCAAGTAATGCAAGGCTAACTTCAACTATATGACGATGTTTTCTTTCAGCTGACCCATTTTATTGATGAGCATGGGGACATGAAACATGATGTGTGATGCCAACTTTTTGGAAAAAAAAACTATTAAGTTTCTCATACACTTCCCCCATTCAGTTTGCATAGTAATAATTTTCCTATCAAACTTATATTCAACGTACTGCTGATAATTAAGAAAGGCTTGATAAACATCAAAACGTTTTTTAAGCAAATAAATCCATTTGAACTTGCTAAAATCATCAATAAAGCTTACATAGTATGCATGTTTTTCAACAGAAAGAGGAGCAGAACCCATACATCAGAGAAAACTTGCTCCAAGGGAGCAGATATAGGGTATGATAACTGATGGCTCTTGGCTAACTGACAAGAGTCACAAGCATAGGGAGTACTTTCTGGAGTGTAAACTATTTTATTTCTTCTAAGAATTTGTTGAATGACAAACGAAGACAGATGGCCTAAACAGCGATGCCATGTAGAGGATGACGGCTTTATTGTGATGAAGGCATGCTTGGAGGTCTCATGAAACATGGGCACCAAGGAATAGAGACCACCATGGCAGGGGCCTTTAAACAAAACTCTTCAGGTCTTTAGGTCCTTGATTAAAAAGAAGAAATGATGAAATTCAATAAAGACATGATTATCAAGTGTAAATTGATGAAGAGATAGAAGATTTTTCGATGCACTAGGAACATGCAGAATATTTTTAAGATCAAAGGAACCATGAGGGGTATGCAATGTTGATACATGTGCCCTCATCAGTGCGGATACGATCGTTCCCATTGTACTTGTCATGTGTGGAGAGCTTGTTCAGCTCACTGGTGATGTGGTCCGCAACACCTGTATCGAAGTACCAGTTGGTATCGACGCCATAGGAAGCATCAACATGAGCACCTTTGTCACCACCATCACCATCATCCTTCTTGTTATCAGAGTAACGCAACTAGCAGTCACTTGTAGGGTGGCCATGGATCTTGCATATCTGGCATTCGGTGTTGACGTAGGGTGTAGGAGCACGGTCGTGGCGGAGGCCACCACCATCCCGGCGGTAGCGGTCACCTCCATCGCGCCGGTCATCACGTTGGTCATCACGGTGTTCACGTCGCCAGTTGCCTCGATCATCATCGCGGTGGTCGCGGTAGCCACCATCACCACCACGCGGAGGAGAGCGTGCACACGGAGAGGGGTGCGCCCGCGCTTGGCGATGTTGGCCGAATAAGAGAAAGAGCCGGATGGCTCCTCCATACCATTACGCATGTCGTAGGTGTACAGCTGATCGTACAGTTCGTCGAAGGAGGTGCCCGGGTTGCCATTGACGGTGGTGATGAGCGAGTTGTAGTGGTGCATGTTGAGGCCGTGCAGGATATGGCTGACGATCTCGTCATCTTCAATGGGTTTGCTGAGGGACGCCAACTCCAAGGCGAAGCCCTTCATCTTGGTGAAATAAACATCTGCATACATGGTCAGTTTCTTTGTGTCGTGGAGTGATACGTCTCCAACGTACCTATAATTTCTGATGTTCCATGCTTGTTTTATGACAATACTTACATGTTTTGCTTGCACTTTATAATGTTTTTATGCATTTTCCGGAACTAACCTATTAACAAGATGCCGAAGTGCCAGTTGCTGTTTTCTATTGTTTTGGTTTCAGAAAGGCTGTTCGGGCAATATTCTCGGAATTCGACGAAACGAAGACCCAACATCTTATTTTTCCCGGAACCTTCCAGAAAGTCAGAGGGGGACCAGAGGGGTGCCCTGGGGGCCCCACACATGTGGGCTGCGCGGGCTCCACCCTGGTCGCGCCGGCCTGGTGTGAGGAGCCCCCGTGGCCCCTCCGACTCCGACTCTTCGCCTATATAAGCCCTTTCGACCTAAAAACGCGATACGAATTGACGAAACTCCAGAAAGACTCCAGGGGCGCCGCCACCATCGCGAAACTCCGTTTCGGGGGACGAGAGTCTCGTTCCGGCACCTGCACGGGACGGGGAAGTGCCCCCGAAAGCCATCTCCATCAACGCCACCACCTCCATCATGCTCCGTGAGTAGTTCCCCCATGGACTACGGGTTCTAGCTGTAGCTAGTTGGTATTATCTCTCCCATGTACTTCAATACAATGATCTCATGAGCTGCCTTACATGATTGAGATTCATCTGATGTAATCGGTGTTGTGTTTGTCGGGATCCGATGGATTGTTACATTATGATTGTCTATCTACAAAGTTTATGAAGTTATTGTTGCTGCAATCTTGTTGCGTTTAATGCTTGTCACTAGGGCCCGAGTGGCATGATCTTAGATTTAAGCTCTATAATTATTGCTTAGATTGTATCTACAAGTTGTATGCACATGTCTATGTCCGGAACCAAAGGCCCCAAAGTGACAGAAATTTGGACAACTTGGAGGGGAAGGCTTAGATATGAGGATCACATGTTTTCACGGAGTGTTAATGCTTTGCTCCGGTGCTCTATTAAAAGGAGTACCTTAATTTCCAGTAGATTCCCTAGAGGCCCGGCTGCCATCGGCTGGTAGGATAAAAGACGTTGTACAAGTTTCTCATTGCGAGCACGTATGACTATATATGGAAAACATGCCTACATGATTAATGATCTTGATGTTCCGTCTTAATGCTATTTCAATCCTATCAATTGCCCAACTGTAATTTGTTCACCCAACACTTGTTATTGGAGAGTTACCACTAGTGTAGATAGCTGGGAACCCCGGTCCATCTTTCATCATCATATACTCGTTCTACATGACATTGGAAGTAGTATCAACTATTTTACTGGTGCCATTGCTCTCATATTACTGCTATTGCTTCGCGTATTCTTGTTACTATCTGCTCCCATATTACTGCTACTTTCACATCACCCCTGTTACTAGTGCTTTTCCGGGTGCAGCTGAATTGACAACTCGGTTGTTAAGGCTTATAAGTATTCTTTACCTCCCCTTGTGTCGAATCAATAAATTTGGGTTTTACTTCCCTCGAAGACTGTTGCGATCCCCTATACTTGTGGGTTATCATGGAGCTAGCCCCAAAGGTGATGTACATTGGGCCGTGAAGCAAAGGCGGACATGGTGGTGATACCCGCCCATGCATTGGCTGTGGAGTCCATGCCGAGGACATGAGAGAGGATGTCCGGTGACAACGAGTTCAATAGGAACTGAAGAACCTGTTGATCTCGTGCCATCCATGTAGTGTAGGCGGGGTTGGGCGTCGGGATATTCTTCTTGTCGGCGTCCTCAGTCTCCACGGTCTTGGACGGCGCACGGTCGGTGCCATCGAGCGGCCCCATCACATTGGCTCCGCGGAAGGCGGGAACACGAGTGCCTTCCACAGAAGAAAATTGGACCTTGTGAGTTGCTGCGCCGCAGGCGCACCGAGGACAGCGGTCAAGACATCGGTCGACGTGGAGGAACTCATTGTGGCGATCTAGGGTTTTGAGTGCCAGGGGCGGCGGCGGGTTTAGATAGCAGCGGCGGCGATCTTGTAGGGTTTTGGTGTAAGGGTCGTGAGCGACGGCAACGACTAGGATAGCAGCGGCAGCGACGAGTTTTGGTTGTTGGTCGTGGGCGCTGAATTTTTGGTCGTGGGACGTGGGCAGCTAGGTCACTGAAGAGGCTGCTCTGATACCATGTTAAGTTTCGTGGGTGGAACTGTACCCTCGTCCGGTACAGGCTACGTGTTAATATAGGCTAGGAAGAGCCCCTGGCGTGTGACACGTATAGGAATTAATGTACTACACTATATTCCTATAGGTACTTAGCATATATTAGAGATAACACTAACTTTGTCTCAGTCACAAATCTCAGCTGCAACTCATAACTAGCATGAATCACAAAGAGAATCAAATCAAATGGTGTAAAACTTGACTAAGCATAAACCTAGTTAGCAAATCACTAAATCTACATATATGGTACGGAAATTTATTGTATGATCAATGTGATAAAACTAAATTTGTGTTTTAAATGTTAATCATATTAAAAAAAAAAACTCAGTCAAACCTAAAGTAGTTTGAGATAGCACACAAATATAACATGGAATATTTTGATTGATTTTACTTGATTCAGTCCAATCAAGCATGACGCTCTATTCTACTTTAATGCAAGCACAAGATTTTTTTAGAAATCAATTAGAGCATCTCCAGTCGCGCCCAATACTTCCCGTATTTTTGGTTGGCGCCGATGATGGAGTCATGGCTCACCGTCGTCCACGACTCGCACATACATTGATCCTCTAGAACCGTCCACTTGGGGCCTCGTGTGCCCTCTTGGGGCCTCGTGTGCCCTTCTTCTTCCGGTGAGGATGTCGACGGGGACAACACTCCCGGAATGTACGACGACATAGTCGTATTCCATGGGCTCGCGTTGGTGGCAGCGATACACCCAGCCAGCGCGTGTTGGTGCGCGCGCGCCGCCAACGCCTTCTTCTCCAACTGCGTCGCCCTCCGTACTTTCCGCTCCGCCGTCGACAGCTTCCGGCGCAGACAGTCTTGATGCCACTGATCATCGGTCCATCCTTCCGGCTTCTTCTTCGGAGCCGACTGATGGCGTGTATTTCACACGTTCGTTGGGCAACCCCAAGAGGAAGGTATGATGCGCACAGCAGCAAGTTTTCCCTCAGAAAGAAACCAAGGTTTATCGAACCAGGAGGAGCCAAGAAGCACGTTGAAGGTTGATGGCGGCGGGATGTAGTGCGGCGCAACACCGGAGATTCCGGCGCCAACGTGGAACCTGCACAACACAACCAAAGTACTTTGCCCCAACGAAACAGTGAGGTTGTCAATCTCACCGGCTTGCTGTAACAAAGGATTAACCGTATTGTGTGGAAGATGATTGTTTGCGGAGAAAATAGTAAAACAAGTATTGCGGCAGATTTGTATTTCGGTATTAAAGAATGGACCGGGGTCCACGAGTTCACTAGAGGTGTCTCTCCCATAAGATAAAAGCATGTTGGGTGAACAAATTACGGTCGGGCAATTGACAAATAGAGAGGGCATAACAATGCACATACATGACATGATAAGTATAGTGAGATTTAATTGGGCATTACGACAAAGTACATAGACCGCCATCCAAGCTGCATCTATGCCTAAAAAGTCCACCTTCGGGTTATCATCCGAACCCCCTCCGGTATTAAGTTGCAAAGCAACGAGACAATTGCATTAAGTATGGTGCGTAATGTAATCAACAACTACATCCTCGGACATAGCGCCAATGTTTTATCCCTAGTGGCAACGAGCACAACACAACCTTAGAACTTTACATCACATTGTCCCGAGTGTCAATGCGGGCATGAACCCACTATCGAGCATAAATACTCCCTCTTGGAGTTAAAAGTAAAAACTTGGCCGAGCCTCTACTAGTAACGGAGAGCATGCAAGATCATAAACAACACATATGTAATAACTTGATAATTAACATGACATGGTATTCTCTATCCATCGGATCCCGACAAACACAACATATAGAATTACGAGATAGATGATCTTGATCATGTTAGGCAGCTCACAAGATCCAACAATGAAGCACAATGAGGAGAAGACAACCATCTAGCTACTGCTATGGACCCATAGTCCGGGGGTGAACTACTCACTCATCACTCCGGGAGCGACCATGGCGGTGTAGAGTCCTCCGGGAGATGAATCCCCTCTCCGGCGGGGTGCGGAGGAGATCTCCGAGAATCCCCGAGATGGGATCGGCGGCGGCGGCGTCTGCGGAAGGTTTTCCGTATCGTGGTTTTTCGCCTCGGGGGTTTCGCGACGGAGGCTTTAAGTAGGCGGAAGGGCGAGTCGGGGGCCGGACGAGGGGCCACACCATAGGGCGGCGCGGGCCCCCCGGGCCGCGCCGCCACGTGGTGTCGCCACCTCGTGGCCCCACTTCGTATGTTCTTCGGTCTTACGGAAGCTCCGTGGAAAAATAGGCCCCTGGGTCTTCGTTTCGTCCAATTCGAGAATATTTCGTTACTAGGATTTACGAAACCAAAAACGACAGAAAACGAGAGC
Organism: Lolium rigidum; assembly: GCF_022539505.1. NCBI lineage: Eukaryota > Viridiplantae > Streptophyta > Magnoliopsida > Poales > Poaceae > Lolium > Lolium rigidum. The sequence continues at coordinate 52,100,996 of NC_061513.1, read as the reverse complement.
GGCACTTCGGCATCTTGTTAATAGGTTAGTTCCGAGAAAATGCACGAATATGACATAAAGTGTGCATAAAACATGTAGGTATCATCAATAATATGGCATAGAACATAAGAAATTATCGATACGTCGGAGACGTATCGGCATCCCCAAGCTTAGTTACTGCTCGTCCCGAGCGGGTAAAACGATAACAAAGATAATTTACGAAGTGATATGCCATCATAACCTTGATCATACTATTTGTAAACATATGTAGTGGATGCAGCGATCAAAACAATGGTAATGACATGAGTAAACAAGTGAATCATATAGCAAAGACTTTTCATGAATAGTACTTCAAGACAAGTATTAATAAGTCTTGCATAAGAGTTAACTCATAAAGCAATAAATCAAAGTAAGGGCATTGAAGCAACACAAAGGAAGATTAAGTTTCAGCGGTTGCTTTCAACTTGTAACATGTATATCTCATGGATAATAGTCAACATAGAGTAATATAACAAGTACAATATGCAAATATGTAGGAATCAATGCACGGTTCACGAAGTGTTTGCTTCTTGAGGTGGAGAGAGATAGGTGAGCTGACTCAACATAAAAGTAAAGAGAATGGTCCTTCAAAGAGGAAAGCATCGATTGCTATATTTGTGCTAGAGCTTTTATTTTGAAAACATGAAACAATTTTGTCAACGGTAGTAATAAAGCATATGAGTTATGAAAGTTATATCTTACAAGTTGCAAGTCTCATGCATAGTATACTAATAGTGCCCGCACCTTGTCCTAATTAGCTTGGACTACCGGATCTTTGCAATGCACATGTTTTGACCAAGTGTCACAATGGGGTACCTCCATGCCGCCTGTACAAAGGTCTAAGGAGAAAGCTCGCATTTTGGATTTCTCGCTTTTGATTATTCTCAACTTAGACATCCATACGGGACAACATGGACAACGAGATAATGGACTCCTCTTTAATGCATAAGCATGTGGCAACAATTATTATTCTCATATGAGATTGAGGATATATGTCCAAAGCTGAAACTTCCACCATGAATCATGGCTTTAGTTAGCGGCCCAAAGTTCTTCTCTAACAACATGCATGCTCCAACCATAAAGGTGGTAGATCTCTCTTACTTCAGACAAGACGGACATGCATAGCAACTCACATGATATCCAACAAAGAATAGTTGATGGCGTCCCCAGAAACATGGTTATCGCACAACAAGCAACTTAATAAGAGATAAAATGCATAAGTACATATTCAATACCACAATAGTTTTTAAGCTATTTGTCCCATGAGCTATATATTGCAAAGGTGAATGATGGAATTTTAAAGGTAGCACTCAAGCAATTTACTTTGGAATGGCGGAGAAATACCATGTAGTAGGTAGGTATGGTGGACACAAATGGCATAGTGGTTGGCTCAAGTATTTTGGATGCATGAGAAGTATTCCCTCTCGATACAAGGTTTAGGCTAGCAAGGTTATTTGAAACAAACACAAGGATGAACGGTACAGACAAAACTCACATAAAAGACATATGGTAAACATTATAAGACTCCATACCGTCTTCCTTGTTGTTCAAAACTCAATACTAGATGTTATCTAGACTCTAGAGAAACCAAATATGCAAACCAAATTAGCAAGCTCTAAGTATTTCTTCATTAATGGGTGCAAAGTATATGATGCAAGAGCTTAAACATGAGCACAACAATTGCCAAGTATCACATTATCCAAGACATTATAGCATTTTACTACATGTATCATTTTCCAATTCCAACCATATAACAATTTAACCAAGAAGAAACTTCGCCATGAATACTATGAGTAGAGCCTAAGGACATATTTGTCCATATGCTACAGCGGAGCGTGTCTCTCTCCCATAAAGTGAATGCAAGGATCCATTTTATTCAAACAAAACAAAAACAAAAACAAGCGACGCTCCAAGCAAAGTGCATAAGATGTGACGGAATAAAAATATAGTTTCGGGGGAGGAACACGATAATGTTGTCGATGAAGAAGGGGATGCCTTGGGCATCCCCAAGCTTAGACGCTTGAGTCTTCTTATAATATGCAGGGGTGAACCACGGGGCATCTCCAAGCTTAGAGCTTTCACTCTCCTTGATCATATTGCATCATACTCCTCTCTTGATCCTTGAAAACTTCCTCCACACCAAACTCGAAACAACTCATTAGAGGGTTAGTGCATAATAAAAATTCACATGTTCAGAGGTGACACAATCGTTCTTAACACTTCTGGACATTGCATAAAGCTACTTGGACATTAATGGATCAAAGAAATTCATCCAACATAGCAAAAGAGGCAATGCGAAATAAAAGACAGAATCTGTCAAAACAGAACAGTCCGTAAAGATGGATTTTATTAGGCCACCAGACTTGCTCAAATGAAAATGCCCAAATTGAATGAAAGTTGCGTACATATCTGAGGATCACGCACGTAAATTGGCTTAATTTTCTGAGCTACCTACGGGGAGATAGACCCAGATTCGTGACAGCAAAGAAATGCGGAACTGCGCGATAATCCAAATCTAGTACTTACTTTTCTATCAAAGACTTTACTTGGCACAACAAAATATAAAAATAAGATAAGGAGAGGTTGCTACAGTAGTAAACAACTTCCAAGACACAAATATAAAACAAAAATACTGGAGTAAAAACATGGGTTGTCTCCCATAAGCGCTTTTCTTTAACGCCTTTCAGCTAGGCGCAGAAAGTGTATCTCAAGTATTATCGAAGGGTGGTGCACCTACAGCGGGGTTTGGAATTTTCTCAACCATGCATAGTATATTGGATACATAAGTTTCAGCGTCTCCCTTTTCATTAGTCTTGGGCTTGCTACTCTCATCGAACAAATTTTCGAGGAACAAGCCAAGCATAGTTATGTTCTAGTGCATCATTCATAGCTAGGAGTTTACATGGTATTGGTGCTTTGATCTCTCCACCATCATTAGTATTTTTAGTGTACCTTATTCTATCCATATCCATTTTTTCAAGGAGACTAACAAAATTAGTATGAGAACCAAGCATATTAAATTTAGCAAAGACCTTTCTAGCCTCTCTTGCTAGACCACCAAATTCTCTAAGAAGGGTTTCTAAAACAGAATCTTTCTTTTCCCCCTCTTCCAAATCACCAAGTGTAAGAAACATGTGTTGGATTATAGGATTGAGATTAACAAATTTAGTTTCCAACATGCGAACTAAAGCAGCGGCAGCAATTTCATACGTGGGAGCAAGTTCTACCAAGTGTCTATCTTCAAAATCTTCGGTGAGTACTGACATGAGTGAAAAATTCTTCTATATTGTTTCTCCCAATTATAGACCCGCGTCCTACCGTTATATCTTTTGTGGTAAAATTAAAAGGAAACATGTTGCAATAAGTAAAATTAATGCAAGTAACTAATTTTTTTTGTGTTTTTGATATAGTAAACAAGATAGTAAATAAAGTAAAACTAGCAACTAATTTTTTTTGTGTTTTGATATAATGCAGCAAACAAAGTAGTAAATAAAATAAAGCAAGACAAAAACAAAGTAAAGAGATTGAGAAGTGGAGACTCCCCTTGCAGGCGTGTCTTGATCTCCCCGGCAACGGCGCCGTGAAAATGTGCTTGATGGCGTGTATTTCACACGTTCGTTGGGCAACCCCAAGAGGAAGGTATGATGCGCACAGCGAGCAAGTTTTCCCTCGAGAAAGAAACCAAGGTTTATCGAACCGAGGAGGAGCCAAGAAGCACGTTGAAGGTTGATGGCGGCGGGATGTAGTGCGGCGCAACACCGGAGATTCGGCGCCAACGTGGAACCTGCACAACACAACCAAAGTACTTTGCCCCAACGAAACGAGTGAGGTTGTCAATCTCACCGAGCTTGCTTGTAACAAAGGATTAACCGTATTGTGTGGAAGATGATTGTTTGCGAGAGAAAATAGTAAAACAAGTATTGCAGCAGATTTGTATTTCAGGTATTAAAGAATGGATCGGGGTCCACAGTTCACTAGAGGTGTCTCTCCCATAAGATAAAAGCATGTTGGGTGAACAAATTACAGTCGGGCAATTGACAAATAGAGAGGGCATAACAGTGCACATACATGACATGATAAGTATAGTGAGATTTAATTGGGCATTACGACAAAGTACATAGACCGCCATCCAACTGCATCTATGCCTAAAAAGTCCACCTTCAGGTTATCATCCGAACCCCTCCAGTATTAAGTTGCAAAGCAACGGACAATTGCATTAAGTATGGTGCGTAATGTAATCAACAACTACATCCTCGGACATAGCGCCAATGTTTTATCCCTAGTGGCAACGAGCACAACACAACCTTAGAACTTTCGTCACATCGTCCCGGTGTCAATGCGAGGCATGAACCCACTATCGAGCATAAATACTCCCTCTTGGAGTTAAAAGTAAAAACTTGGCCAGAGCCTCTACTAGTAACGGAGAGCATGCAAGATCATAAACAACACATATGTAATAACTTGATAATTAACATGACATGGTATTCTCTATCCATCGGATCCCGACAAACACAACATATAGAATTACGGATAGATGATCTTGATCATGTTAGGCAGCTCACAAGATCCAACAATGAAGCACAATGAGGAGAAGACAACCATCTAGCTACTGCTATGGACCCATAGTCCAGGGGTGAACTACTCACTCATCACTCCGGGAGGCGACCATGGCGGTGTAGAGTCCTCCGGGAGATGAATCCCCTCTCCGGCGGGGTGCCGGAGGAGATCTCCGAGAATCCCCGAGATGGGATCGGCGGCGGCGGCGTCTCCGGAAGGTTTTCCGTATCGTGGTTTTTCGCCTCGGGGGTTTCGTGACGGAGGCTTTAAGTAGGCGGAAGGGCGAGTCGGGGGCCGGACGAGGGGGCCACACCATAGGGCGGCGCGGGCCCCCCGGGCCGCGCCGCCACGTGGTGTCGCCACCTCGTGGCCCCACTTCGTATGTTCTTCGGTCTTCGGAAGCTCCGGTGGAAAAATAGGCCCCTGGGTCTTCGTTTCGTCCAATTCCGAGAATATTTCGTTACTAGGATTTACGAAACCAAAAACAGCGAAAACGAGAGCTGGCACTTCGGCATCTTGTTAATAGGTTAGTTCCAGAAAATGCACGAATATGACATAAAGTGTGCATAAAACATGTAGGTATCATCAATAATATGGCATAGAACATAAGAAATTATCGATACGTCGGAGACGTATCACCGACGCCTTCCGCGGCTTCCTGAAGGGCGCCTTCGTCCCTTTCGTCCCATTGCCCGGCGGCTTCTTGGTCCCTTTCTTGGCCATTTTTTTGGGGGCAGTCGGTGGCGCAATGGATGGGGAGAGAGTGGCGGCGGGAGGAACATCGTAGCGACGTCAGGAGGGAGAAATGAATCGGTGGGCAGGATAGGTCAAATGTGTTGGGATGACAGAAATGCGCGGCGGGAGAGGAGCGATGTGGCGGGAGAGGCGCGATTAGGCGGGAGCGGTGGACGAATTTTTTCTGTACCGCTGACGCGTCGGGCCCGCCTCGCTTCGCCTCGCTTTTCGGTGTGTCCGGCGTCCCCAGAGCGTCCCTTGTGTAGTAGGGACGGGCTCGGAACGCTGGACATCGTATCGGGCCGCGCCGGACAAAAAGAGGCTTCGGAAGACGCGGCTGGGAGTGTTTTTTTGTTCGGCGCGCCTAAATTCCTTTGGAAGACGGTTTAGGGTGTGTTTGGTAGGTCGGGCCAACCCAGCAATTCCCATCTCAACCGAGAATTCTGAAAATTTCGTTGTTTGTTAGCCCGGTTCTCCCGCGTGGGCAGTGCCAGCCTCACCCCGAAAAGGCCTCTCAGCCCTGCCCGGTAGAGAAGCTGGAATCGAGCTTCGCACTTGGGCAGGGCTGAACTCGCCCGGAAAAACACCCCCCGCGCCCCGCAGCTGGCCCGAGTCCAACAGGGGTCGAACGCCCCACCCTCATTTCCCCCCGAAAAATGCTCTCATCGCAACCTCCTGCACGCCTAGACGAGCCGGCGATCCTCTCCGCCACGGCTGGACGCGCCGGCGAACTCCTCCGCCTGGACGCTCCATGGAGATGAAGCGCCGCCAGGGAGCTCGACCAGCGACGGGTCCGCCGCCTCCACGCCTGGATGCGCCGGCGGTCACCTCCTCCGCCTGGACGAGCCACGGGAACGAAGCGATCTCCTCCGCCTGGACGCGCACGCGGACGAGCGCCACCTGGACGCGCACGGGGACGAAGCGCCAGGGTCGTCGGAGCTGCCTCGCGTCGTCGGAGCTGCCTCGCGTCGCCGGAGCTGCCTCGCGTCGCCGGAGTTGCCTCGCGTCGTCGGAGCTCCGCCGCCTGGACGCTCACGGAGAGCTCCTTCGCCTGGACGCGGACGGGGACGAGCGCCGCCTGGACTCGCATGGGGACGAAGCAGCGCCAGGCTCGTCCGTGCCCCGGACCTTGCGTCGCCGGAGCTGCCTCGCCGGAGCTCCCTCACCGGAGCTGCCACGCCGGAGCTCCCTCACCGGAGCTCTAGGGACCCGATTGCGTTTTTAGGGACCCGATTGCTTTTGTTTCTTCTTTACAGGGACCAGATCGCATTTTTATTTTGTATGGAAGGATCTGATCGCGTTTCATTTTGTATGGAGTGGTCTTTGTGTAAATTTTATATCTTCTCAGCTATTCTCACCCCACACGACGCACCAAACAAGAGATGCACTGGGCATGTCTCCACTGGCCCGAGCCACCAAACACACACAAAAATCTGAGCCCAACTAAGCTAGAGTCAGCTTGTATGAGGAGAGATTACAATTCTTAGGTGACCCGGGCTACCAAACACACCCTTAGTGGACGCGACGAGAGACGCTGTTATTCTGCATGATGCACGTTGGACTCTGCTAATCGGTATTCTGCATGATGCACGTTGGACTCTGCTAATCGCTAGTACTACTGCAGTGCGTGTCGCTACTCGAGAAGGAGACACTCCTCACATGCTGAAACGCTGTGTAAGCTATTGCCAAGTTGACTGCACAACGCAGGTGGAAACCATATCCCAACGGGCCTATCCTGAACAACACGCTTGCGGGCTCCACAGACCGTCTCAACGACAGCGGCTGCCCACCCTCCCGCCACGACACCATTGCCTGTTCGCCGCTAGCACTGGTAGTGAGCGCACCCCGGGCCCCCGGCCTCTATGAACCACGCTACGCTACTCGGCTAGCTCAAGTCAACCGCACCTCCCCACATCGGCCGCAGCATCCGAAAATTTGACCCACCTCTCACAGGTGTGCGCCGGATCGAGAGTACACACACGCACACGCTCGGCTTGCTCTTCCGCTGCGGCGGCCGGGAATGGAAAGCAGTGGGAACGGCGGCGAGGCGGCCGGTGAAGTGACCCGCGCCGACTTCCCCGAGGGATTCGTCTTCGGTGTTGCCACCTCCGCCTACCAGGTCAGCTACTTCGCAGCACTACTAGTAGTAGCAGCATCCACCTAGGCTAGCTAGATTGGTGGATTGGTGTTGCTGGATGCGTGCACCTCGGCCGCCGCCGGCTGCTTACTGCGTGCGGTGCGCTGTGAGCTAGGCGATGCGCCTGGAACCCCGTAGCGATCTCGTTTAGCTTGGGGTATCCTGTGGGTGGCAGATGCTCGGTTGCACCTGGGTCGCGTTGGGCTCCTGCTGTTGCCTTAACTTAGCAAGGCAGCGACTGCTTCCTCTTTGAGCAAAAGTAGGACACTGACTGAGTAACTGCTTGTCTGCCTGGCCAAATTGGATGCAGCTCATCCCTTGCCGGTTTCAAGCGGCACTCTCTGTCGTGATTGAAGCACTTGCATATAATGACAAAATAATGACCCTGATTCGTATGCAACTATTAATAATTAGTTATCTGAAGCAAAAAACGAAAAGTGCCAAAGTGGGAGGAAATAGACAGATTTTATTCTTTGCGTACAGAGTTCATACAGTTTGTTGGTGGAAATTCATCTTACCGAATAACCGACAAGTAGTTCTCATTGACCAAAGTAGACAAAGGTTAACACTATTTGTTAAAGGGAGGTGGTATGTTGCGAGGGCCTGGAGCTTTCCCTTGAAAAGAACCTGTTACCGATCATCGTTGAAACTGATTGCTCCCATGTTGTAGGCGCTGCGAAGGAGAAGCTTGTGGATAGATTGCCATATCTGAATATTATCTCTGAAATTAAAAGTCTTAGCTAGTAATGTTAGAGTGTGTAATTTTGTAAAAGTGGACCATTTGGAAGTTAGGGTGAGTCACTGTCTAGCAAATTTTTCGACAACAGAGCAGAGTAGTATGTTTTGGCTTGGGTCTGGCCCTGATGTTGTCATTCATGAGTTAGATCGTGAGCTGCTTGTAGCCCTATCATCTTAATAAAGGTCCATTTTACCCATGGAAAAAAATAGCGCGCTATTCCAACGCTAATAGCACACTATAGCATATCTGGAGAGCCGACGCTACGCTATTTCGGCGCTATAGCGCGCTATTCGCGTTAATAGCACGCTATAACATGCTAATAGCGTATTTTTAGACCCACACTATTTTGTTATAGCGCGCTATTTTTTTCCTTGATTTTACCCGCAAAAAAAAGGAGGAGGTATGTGAGTGGAGGGGAAGGAATATACAAGGGAAAGAAAGGATAAGAGGAAATGATATTTCCCCTCCGAACCCCCTACTTCTGGAGAAACCTTAATTTAGCTGAGAAATGGAGAACGGATTTTCCATCTGTACGTAATCCACCTTGAAAAAAAAGAATCATCATACTGTTGGAATCCTCAGTGGCTGCTTTAGTTCCTTAGATCATAAATTATAATTTTCACCAGTTTTTTCTTCTTGATCCCAAAGAAAAAAAAAGAGGGAGACGATTTGGTTTCTGTGATCGTTCATTTTCTCTTTAACTAGATTAATTGTAGCCATGAAGTAAAATTCTTGTCTTTTCCTGGCCCTCTATCTAGATCGAGGGGGCAAGACATGAGGGTGGCAAAGGCGATAGCATATGGGATGTATTTGCAGATAAAAAAGGTTTGTTTCATCTAGATTATAATTTATTTTATTGAATATATCTATTTAACTAATAGTCTACATTTAAATGCTTTATCAGAGCATATCCTAGATGGAAGCTCTGGAGAAGTTGCAGTTGATCATTACCATCGATACAAGGTGTTGTTATTATAATCATTATCATATCCATCCCATTGTTGTATTTTTGTATTTTGTAAAATAAGGCTTCTCTTTCTTTTGCTTGAGAGAGATTTTCTAGATATCATATTGCTGCATACCTTGTTTCCTAGATCCTTAATTCGTTGTTTGAACTATTTGGGTACAGGAAGACATTGAGCTCATGGCCAAGTTGGGGTTTCGTGCTTATAGATTTTCCATATCTTGGTCACGGATATTTCCTGGTACATTTTGTTTGTTGGATTATGATTGACATATTAATACACCTCCAGATTGTATTGAACAATTCCAGCTTTCCCCTCGATATGTTCTTCTTGTCTATTCTTATCAGTCGTTCCTCATCTGAGTTTATAAGTTTACTGTTCCTGTAGATGGCCTAGGGAAGGAGATCAATGAGCAAGGAGTTGCTTTCTATAACAATCTTATAGATTTCATGATTGAGAAAGGTGCCACATGATTTACAAAATGCCCTCAAAGTTACTATTCATCTAGTTATTCACCACCCTTCTGCGGCCCCATTTCAGGTATTCAGCCTTATGCAACTCTGTATCACTGGGATCTTCCAAATAACCTTCACCAGACTATGGGGGGTTGGCTTTCGGACAAGATTGTGTAAGTCAATGCAGGCATATTAAATTAAGCTTATGAATTTGTAAATACAGTTAAATGCCAACAAGACATACTACATATGGAACATTTACCTAAGAAACGTTGCGTTATTCCAAAGTGCTTCTTATTAAATTTTATGTTTCCATCTGATAGTATTGGCTGTCAAAATGTTTCAGAGAGTACTTCGCATTATATGCAGAAGCGTGCTTTGCAAATTTTGGCGATAGAGTTAAGCATTGGATGACAATCAATGAACCTCTTTCAACATCCCTCAGTGGTTATGCGAATGGAAACTTTGCACCCGGAGTATGTGAAAGTGAAGCTGGTGAACCTTTCTTGGCCGCCCATCACCAGATCTTAGCGCATGCTGCTTCTGTTGATGTCTACAGAAGAAAATTTAAGGCATGTTAATTTTCCATTTGAAGTACCATCATTGCGCCAGTTTGTTTGCAGTACCTTTGTTGATGATTTACATATGTAGGCTTTACAAGGTGGCCAAGTTGGGTTTGTTGTTGATTGTATATGGGCAGAGCCAGCGTCTGATAAAATGGAAGATCAGGATGCTGCAGCACGATTTATAGACTTTCTACTTGGATGGTAAAGTGTATGCTCACATTTTCACAGAATACAAATAAAATGTCCTATACTTGTTACCTTTTCTCACAGAACCTGTATTTTTGTTCATATAATGCAGACACGCCTTCTGATTCATGAAGCCTATGATTTGATTTGATTCACATTTCATGATTATAATTTCTTTTCTTGAAGGTACCTGGACCCAATATACTTTGGTGATTATCCAGAAAGCATGCGGCAGAGATTGGGCGATCATCTTCCAAAATTCTCAGCGAAAGATCGTGAATTTATCAGGAACAAAATTGATTTTATTGGATTAAATAACTATACATCAAGATTCATTGCTAATCACACAAACCCGCAGGGAAAACAGATCCATTTTTATCATGCTCAACAGACAAAGATGATGGGTATTATGCTTCAGCTATTGAGGACTTATCTTTTCTTGTTTATTAAAACAAGTGCAGCACAACCTGAATGATGCAGGGCTAGCTATAAAATATAGTACGTAAACAACAGACATGATAGACTATTTCACCTTGCTGATTAGGAAGAATAGCCATTCTCCCACTAAACATAGTCTATTTTGCTCTTTGTGTCCGTGTACTCTTGCAGCGTTATATAAATCAATATAGGCATATAAGACAGAACTACATTTATTGCTGAAATTTGACCTGAATATTGTGTATCACTTTAGATCATACAAAGTTGCCCCTTGCCAGGTTTCCTATCCTCACAGAATATTTCAATCTGACACTCGTTCCTTTTGGCAGACAAATCGAGTAGCGGTGAAGGAATTGGTGAAAGAGTAAATACTGAGTACTTTTCATTCATGTAGCTCCAGTGATATCTCGTAACATATTATCCCAATATTCGTGCAGGCTGCGTCTAATTGGCTTTATATAGTTCCTTGGGGTATTCGGAAAATGATTAACCATGTCGCAAAGAAATATGACAATCCAATAATATATATAACAGAGAATGGTAAGGCTTCCATGCTCCTAAGATGGTGCATTTTATTATATTTGAGAATGGATGGGGAATTTTCATTACATGAGAACCATTACAATCCTTGATTGTTCTTTCAAGTTTCCAATGCACATCTTTCATATATGCGTACATGATATGGAATTGTCACATTTCCTGCATATGTTTGTTAAATGGTTGAGTCCCATACCTATGTAGTTCACATAATATAGAGCATGTAGATTCGTTGAATCCCGTACCTATGTGCTTCACATAATATAGAGTGTGTGTATTGACTTGATTTGTTTTTATTTTATGGTTTGCAATGGAACATGCTTTGTGTTTATGCTTACTGTATCTTATAAAATTGGGAATGCATAGTGACAGAAAGATAAATTCATTGACAGAAAGATAAGTTCATTCCCAGATAATGCTCCCTGATATTTAAATGCAAAATGTAAATCAATCACATTCTCCCTACCACTTGTCCGTTTCATCTATCACAAACTACGAACCAATCCTTATTTTTGAAAGGGTGATGAACCCCAGCCTTTGCATCGATTGATGCACACATCCATATATTATTGGTTACTCAACAATGTCAAGCATTGATGATGAATAAATCGGCTACCAAAAAACCCGATAATGGTCCCTGATATTTAAATGCAAAATGTAAAGCAAACACATTCTCCCTACCAGTCTGCTTTATTTATCGCAAACTATGAACCAGTCCTTATTTTTGAAAGGGTGATGAAGCCCGTCCTTTTCCTCGATTGATGCACACATTCATATATTATTGATTATTCAACAATGTCAAGCATTGATGATGAACTAATAGGCTACCAAAAAACCCGGGGCATCCAAAATTGATCCGCCTTATGGCAGTATGTTCACAATCCTACCACAAACCCTATAACATATGACCGACCAATAAAAAGTACACTACTTCTAGACAAAGCCTTTTAAAGAAAGATCGTCGCACATGCGCCGGTGTTCTTGATTCCAACCAAAGGTTTAACTTGGGATTTTCATCTCTGAGGTCAAGCTTAGAGCCAACACTTTTCACGTAAGCGCGCCGAAAGAAGAAATATAATATTTTATTATTCTACTACTTAATATCCAGCTAGCATAGTTTTTGTTTGTCTGATACTGATGTAATATTTGCTAACTAAATTCTCAAGCAACCAACCTTGTTTATGAATGATGCCCTTATGTAGTTAAATTTCTGTAGGCATGGATGACGAAGATGATCCATCAGCAACACTTGATCAGGTCTTAAATGATACAAAGAGGGTTGGATTCTTCAAAGGATATGTTAGTGGAGTCGCAGAAGCAATAAGGTAAGTTTGTTTCTGTTTGCCGTATCAGTAACACCATGTAATCAAAACAACTAAAATATTGATGCCACTAATTAATTTGGTAACTGTTGACATACAGGGATGGTGCCGATGTTCGTGGGTACTTTGCATGGTCATTCTTGGATAACTTTGAGTGGGCGATGGGATACACCAAGAGGTTTGGGATTGTCTATGTTGATTATAAGAATGGGTTCTCCCGACACCCTAAAGCATCAGCCATGTGGTTTTCACGTTTCTTGAACGGCGAGGCTGCTGACAACAAACCTGACACAAACTAAGTCCATCTTCACAAAGGTGCTAAAATTATATCTAGATGTTTCTACCAATGCTATATCTATCTAGTATTCACAGCTTCACAGTTGTTATTTCTTCGTGTGCCATAATGTTTTTTTTCCGGGAAGGAGAATAAACCCTGCACATCCACACATCGATATATTTCTTTTTGTTGGAAAACAATGCCATGCAAAGTCAAGCATTGATGCCAAACAAGTTGTCTTACAGAATAACTCGAGTATCCGAACTTGATGGCCTCAGCAACTTTGAGTGGGCAACAGGATTGATACACCAAGAGGGGTCTGGTAGTGTACAAGAATGGGCTTTTGCGACATTTTGCCGTACCAGCCATGTGGTTCTCGATCACACTTTTCGCTGAAAACAAAGACGGCACGAACTGAGCCATCCCTCAGCAAGTAAATAAACATTACACAGTGATTGTTTTCCCTGTTATTGTACTGTACTGTAATTGGCGGTGTATATACTCAAGATAATAATTGCATCCCATCTCTGATGCTCTGTACGGTCTGCCATTAATCCAATGAATATGTTTGCTGCTTGAGTGCTGCTGATGTATTAACCTTGTAGATTGGCCCTTCATAGGTCCCTATAAGCAATTACCAGTAACCATAAAGTTAGTTTCTATTTTACTGAAGTTTTCACTAGGGTACTCCATTTAAGTGTCTCTGATGGAAATGTGAAGGATGCAAAGAATCTGTTGATGAGGATGTTGTATCTTGCCCAGATCCTGGTAGGGCAGCGTTCAACTTTATTATGACAGGCTTGTCTGAAGAGGGAGAAATGGAGGATGCAAAAGGTTTGATAAGAGTGATGGATCATGGATGTCACACGCAGGCCGTAAGAGTATTACACGCAGCCTCGTGGTCGTCGGGGAATTAGAAATGGAAGAAGCGTCAAAATACAGCCAAGACGCGTAGTTTTCATAAATAACGCAAATGTGAATTGCGGCGCACTATGGTTGTCTGAATCAGGTTTAATTTCATGAATATTATACCAGATCTGGCAAAAATTCACATAGGCTCTCACTGGATATTGAATTGCATTTGTTTTTGTGACGTGGAAGTCACGAATGATGAAACAGTATGTATGATGCAGCATTTTGAAGTTTTGAACGTTGAACTCCACTTGAATAAGAGAATTTGAGATAGTACCCACCTTCTTCCCCTGGAGGGACGTGACCGAGGGAGACGCTGTTTGGAGATTAGGACTAATAGAACAGAGGTGGCCTGGAAACTTAAAACGGAGGCCGAGCGCATGTAGCCCTTTATTTTAAACATTCATAACTCGTATTTAAAAAAATTTAAATATCCAAAAACAAAATTTTAGAGGTGGGCAACGATTTATACTACATATATGCAAAATCTCAATGCGAACCACGTCGTGTTCTAAGTTTTAAAAAAAGAGGGAACATTCTGGAACTATAGTAAGGAAAAACAAAAATTTACAGTTTTACAACATAATGTCCTTAGTTTTAGTATGTAATTTTTGGACACTTAAAAGTATAGCAACAAAAATGAGGTGGTTGCGGATTGGAGTTTGCCCAAAAAAAGACAAAATCTAATTTGCCAAATTTCAGATTTTGACTTTTTTTTTTTATGTAGCCTAGAATATAAAGCATTTCGTATTGAGATTTTACACTTTGTAGCATATATAACTCATTGTCTATCTTTGCGATTTTGTCAGATTTTGAAAAACTTTTACTCCCTCCGGTTGGAGTATCTAGACACATTTCAGTGCTAGATGCATCTATATTGGAGTCAATTAAAATGAATCGGAGGGAGTAAAATATTATTTTTGAAAAGTTGAAAATAAAGGTCGGCGTCCGTTTAACCGCCCTGGGCGGCGGCCGGGGAACGGTCGGAAAACCTAGATCGACGGAACGGCTGACTCGAGGCATACATACCGTCGCACGCTGTCAGTTGGAGGTGGAAAGTGGAAAGGACATGCGTGCGGACCTCACCGACACCAATCACCATTGGCAGATGGCAGCGTGCGACGCGGCCGCTCACGTGCGCGCAAGCCCCCCGAAGGTACGACTCAAACCCCCTCTCGGCGGCAACCCACCCGACTGACGGCGCCGGATCGAGATCACACCCGCGCGCGCGCGCACGCTTGGCTTGCTCCACCGCGGCGGACCGGCGGGAATGGGGAGCACGGGGCGCGGCGGCGAGGCGGCGGCGGCGGGTGAGGTGACCCGCGCCGACTTCCCCGACGGCTTCGTCTTCGGCGTCGCCACCTCCGCCTACCAGGTCAGTTGCTTACTTCTACTAGTACTATGCTTCTAGTAGTCTAGTAGTACTAGCGATTGCCGACTCCTGCTCCCACGCTCGCCAAATTGCTGCGTGACTGTCGCCCGGTAAGGTAGAGCGTGTAGCACACTACACCAATGATACCATGCTTTCGCTTAAGCTGCGTGCGGTGCGCCCGGAACCTCGCTGCGATGCTTTCGCTTGTGTAGGTGGCCCCTGGGACGCGTTGGGTTCCTGCTGTGCTGTTCTGTTGGCCTAGGTCAGTAATGCAGCCGCTTCTCCTAGAAAAAGTAGGACAATGACCGTGTGAATGGACTGCTCGTCTGCTTCCCCAAATTATTTACATGTATTTCCAAGCGGCACTCTCCCCTGTGCCCCGCCATTTTGAAATACTTACCAGTTATCACCATGGACTGAAGCAATGCAGAGGAGGTAATGATCAGCATGCATTTGAACCAAACGCTCTCTAGTAGCAGTTATCTCGAGCAAATAGGAAATTGGCAAAGCAGGAGGCAGTAGACAGATTTAGTTAGTTCTCTATATGGAATGGAAAACCCGACAAGTAGCTGTGAACGTACGAAGTTGTCAAAGTAAACACTACTTGAAAATGGAGGCGGCACGTGTTTAAGTGGAGAGGAAGGAATACACACTATTTGCAGTGGGATCAAGTTCATTTAAACAATGGGTTCATCTCTCGTTCTATATTAATTAGTAGTGGAGTGCTATAGCATTGCCTAATTTCGTTTGCCTCAACTGACACCAATGCTCCGTCCCTGTACACCGGAGTGAAAGGTTTGACAAGAAATAGTTTTTTCCCCTGATGGTGGAGAAAACCTTAATTTGCTTATGGACCCGAACCTGGGTGATCTATCCATGACCAGGATGAAGCTTGGATGAAACTAAGCAGAGGTCCGAACCGACTGATGTTGAAGAATCAAATCGCACCATCTCTATAATAAGTAAATGCTTTTTTTTTCTCCTGAGGTTGTCAGAATTATTCGCAATTAAATATTGGCTACAATTGAGGAGGTCTTATCAATGAAATTCGAGTAAGGAGAAAAATGGAGAGGGGAGTATCCATCCCCTGTTACTGTAAATCTTCTCCACCTTGAAGAGAAACGAGAAAATCATCATGCAGTTAGAATTCTTTGTGGGAGGTTCAGTTCGATAGATTACAAATTGTTTATGTGCTCTATCATTATTTTTCCTTTTTATCTTCAACTATATATTATCTTAGCCATTAACCTCGCTCTTGGTTTTTCCCCCATATCTAGATCGAGGGCGCAAGAAACGAGGGTGGCAAAGGCGATAGCATATGGGATGTATTTGCAGATAACAAAGGTTTGTCTCATTTGGATTCTGTTTTAGTTTGTTGAAATGTACCGATTTAGTTAATATTTGAGCTTTTTTTTCAGAACATATTCTTGACGGAACCTCTGGAGTAGTTGCAGTTGATCATTACCATCGATATAAGGTCTTATTATTGTAATTATTGCCTTAGGTATCTTATCATTAAACTTTCTCTTGCTTAAGGGAGGTTTTCTGGCTCCTTGATGTGTGTGTTGGTACAATATTACCTTTTCCCTAGATCCCTAACTCCTTGTTTGAACTGTTTGGCTACAGGAAGACATTGAGCTCATGGCCAAGTTGGGTTTTGGTGCTTACAGATTTTCCATATCTTGGTCACGGATATTTCCTGGTACATTTCATATGGTGGATTATGCTTCACATATTAATACACCTCAAAATTGCATTGCCACAATTCCAGTGTTCCTCTCGATATGTTCTTCTTGTCTATTATTATCAGTCATTCCTCATCTGAGTTTATAAGTTTATTACTGTTCCTGCAGATGGCCTAGGGAAGGAGATCAATGAGGAAGGAGTTTCTTTTTATAACAACCTTATAGATTTCATGATTGAGAAAGGTGTCACATGATTTACTAAATGTCTTTAAAGTTTCTATTCATCTAGTTATTCACCACCCTCCTGCCCGGCTTCAGGTATTCAGCCTTATGCAACTCTGTATCACTGGGATCTTCCACATAATCTGCATCAGACTGTCGGGGGTTGGCTTTCGGACAAGATTGTGTAAGTCAAATTGAGGGGTCAATGCAACAAGAAATATAGTTTGAAAAAATCCAGTCTAATCAGACTGTCACCGTTACTTAGTCAGTGCAGGCATCTTAACTGTAGACTATGAATTTGTAATATAGTTAAATGCCAACACGAAATACTACAGGGAATGTTTGCCTAAGAACCACTGCTGTATTTCAAAGTGTTTCCGGTTTATTTTGTTGTTCCTATATCTTATTGTATTGACCATCAAAATGTTTCAGAGAGTACTTCGCATTATATGCAGAAGCTTGCTTTGCAAATTTTGGAGATAGGGTTAAGCATTGGATAACAATCAATGAACCTCTTCAAACATCCCTTCATGGTTATGGGATTGGAATATTCGCACCTGGAGTATGTGAAGGTGAAGCTGCTGAACCTTTTTTGGCTGCTCATCACCAGATCTTAGCTCATGCTGCTTCTGTTGATGTCTACAGAAGAAAATTCAAGGCCTGTTAAGTTTCCATTTGAAGTAACATTCATTGCAGCAGTTTGTTTGCAGTACCATTGTTTTGCTGATGATATACATACTATAGGCTGTACAAGGTGGCACAGTTGGGCTTGTTGTTGATTGTGAATGGGCAGAGCCAGCGTCTGACAAAATAGAAGACCAGGCTGCTGCAGCACGACACATTGACTTTCTACTTGGATGGTAAAATTTATGCTTACCTTTTCTAGGAATGCATATAAAGTGTCTTATATTTCCTACCCTTTTCAATATCAATAGAGCCTATATTTTTGTTTCTACTCTGTGTAGTATCTTAGTCATATAATGCAGACGCGTCTTCAGATTCATGAAGCCTATGTTATTATTTGAAGCATATATCCTGATTACAATTGCCTTTCTTGAAGGTACCTTGACCCAATATACTTTGGTGATTACCCAGAAAGCATGCGCAAGAGATTGGGTGATTGGCTTCCAAATTTCTCAGAGAAAGATCGTGAATTTATCAGGAACAAAATTGATTTTATTGGATTAAATCACTATACATCAAAATTCATTGCGAATCAGCTGAACCCGCAACCAAAAGAGATCCATTTTTTTCAAGCTCGGCAAGTTGAGATACTCGGTATTATGCTTCAGCTATCCAGGACGTGTCTTTTTTGTTCGTATAAACAAGCACAGAGTCTATTTACCTCTTTTGTGCCGTTTTACTTTTGGAGCATTTTAAATCATATATGCACATAAGGCATAACTACTTTTCTTGCTGAAGTCTTGGAGCATTGTAAATCATATAGACATATACATACAAAGAAGAACTATTTTTTTACAGATTAGTATAGTGATGCTGACACTCATTTCCTTTTGGCAGAAAAAAGGAGTAGCGGTGAAGCAATTGGTGAAAGAGTAAATACTTGAGCACTTCTCATTCATGTAGCTCCACTGATATCTGCTAACATTTCATCTTAATGTGCGTGCAGGCTGCGTCTGAGTGGCTTTGCATAGTTCCTTGGGGTATTCGGAAAATGATAAATTACATAGCAAAGAAATATGACAATCCAATAATATATGTAACAGAGAATGGTAAGGTTTCCATGCTCCTAATATTAGATCATGCATCCTTTTCATATCTGAGAATGAATAGAGAATTTTCACTAATCATGTGAACCATTACAGTCCCGTATATGTCATATATTCGAACATGAATGAATGACGTTATCATATTTCCCACGTATGTGGGTTAAAATGGTTTGAATCCCATACCTATGTACTTCACATAATGTAGAGTATGTACATTGGTTGAATCTCATACCTTGTACTTCACATAATATAGATCATGTGAACTGACTTGATTTATTTTTATTTCAAGGTTTCCAATGGAACATGCTTTGTCTTTATGCTAGCTATATCTTATAACAAATGGGAATGCATAGTGACAGAAAGATAAATTCATTGCTGGAACATAATGCTCCTTGATGTTTAAATGTAAATTGTAAATTGCATTTTTCCTAACACTTGTCGTTTTGTTCATAATGTTTTTTTGTTTATCACAAACTGTAAACCTGTCATAATGAATTTGCGACCAGTGGTGCTTTCCTTACTATACCTTTGACCATGATGAAAACTTCGCTTTCATGGATATTTTTGATAAAACCTTATTTCCTGCCACAGAAAATTGAAAAAATAGATTGCCAACCCATTACTTGGTTTAGTTGGTATACTTTTTGTTTGTCTGTTGTAATGTTTACTAACTAAATTCTTAAGTATCCAATGTTGTTTATGGATGATTCCCTTATGTAGTTTATTTTCTCTAGGCATGGATGACCTAGACGATCCATCGGCAGCACTTGACCAGTTCTTAAATGATACAAAGAGGGTAGGTTTCTTCAAAGGATATGTCGGTGCTGTCGCAGAAGCAATAAAGTAAGTTCGTTTCTGTTTGCCGCACCACTAACACCATGTAATCAAAACAACCAAAAAAATGAATCCACTCATTATTGACATGCAGGGATGGAGCTGATGTTCGTGGATACTTTGCATGGTCATTCTTGGATAACTTTGAGTGGGCTCAGGGGTTCACCAAGAGGTTTGGGATTGTCTATGTTGATTATAAGAACGGGCTCTCTCGACACCCTAAAGCATCAGCCATGTGGTTCTCACACTTCTTGAATGGCGAGGGTGCTCACAGCAAACCTGACACAAACTAAGCCTGCCTTTCCCGAGGCGCTAAAGGATTATACTGCAGCTGTTTATATCAACGCTAAAAACAGCTTTGCGACATTCCAAAGTAAGCAAATGAACATTACACAGTAATAACTGCTTCCCCTATTGTTGTATTGTAGTGTTACTGCCAGTGTATCTCTACTCAAAATAATAATTGTATCCCATCTCTGCTGGTCTTTACAGCCTGCCATTTATCCAATTGTTATCCAAATGGATGTTTAAGGACCCAGAGTTCCCTGCTTTCTGAATTCATGTCAGGCAACACTCTTAAACATTAACCGATGCTACTTATGTATGTTTGGTACTTAGCTGCTGCTGTTGCTGCTGCTTCTGTGCTAATCCTATAGACTGGTCCTTCATAGGCCCCAATAAGCAATTACTCGTAGCCAGAATGTGTGTTTCTGTTTTACTGAAGTTTTCACTACGGGGAGTTTAACAGTGTACTACCTCCGTTTCAAGGAATAAGGCGCACGCGCATCCCAAGACGAACTTTGACCATAAAAATTGAGCAACAAAATCTTAATTATATTATATGTAATTAGTATCGTTGGATTCGTATTGAAAAGCAGTTTTTAATGATATTAATTTCATATAAACAATTTTTATCTATTTGAAGTAATTCTTGGTCAAACAAAAAGCTCGTAAAACGAGGACGCCTTATTCCTTGAAACGGAGGTAGTAGAGTGTAGACCCAAAAGTAATCACTTTAACTTTGCTGATTGGTGAAGGACAAAGTAACTATGTCATAATTGCTCCCATGTAACGGGTGAAAGCACGGAGAAGCTATTGGGCCGCTTTCTTTTCTGTCCAGAGGCCTATTCTTGTAGGTGTAGGATATCTGTATGCAATGATGTTCTAGCCGTGATAATCGCAGCTCGCTTTCTGGAGGTTCATGCTGTTGCATTCCCTGCCATTGGAACGAGAATCAGGCCGTTGGGATGGGTTCATCATGGCATCTTGTGAATGTGATGTTGGTCCTGGTGACTGATAGATACTCTTTCTTATCCTTTCCGTTACCTTTGCTCTCTACCGAATGCCCTCCTTTTCCTTGTATTTTCTCATCACCAAAGGCCGTGGTAAAGAAGAGGGGGAAGTGTGGAGAGGCTGTCCGAGACGGAGAAGAGCGGCGATGGCTGTGCCGGCGATGATAGGATCTTTAGAGGGGAAACAAAGTACGGCGAGTTCATTCATATAAGAAACGTCATCATGTTCGCTAACGGGAGCACGTCCTCTCGGTAAACGCCTTTCTCCACTGATCGAGCCCATCGGGCAGGCTCGGTCAGATCTGTTCCCTAAATCCCCATCTATTGGACTTGATTGCCTTTGAGGCTTTGGAAGCAGTAGTGCAGCATGGAAACGATATTCTCGTCAGAAGCATCTAGCCGTTCAGGGGACAAGCACGTACCTCTAACCTGCCTTTAACGATAACTTAGACAAGGCGATGCTTTGCAACTTTACCACGACTGAACGTTAAACAAAGCATAAAGATTAAGGATTCGTTCAACGAATCATTCGTGCCCTCGTGGGGCATGTCGCCTCTCACGTGAAACAGCACATTTTTCTCATATAGTGTGCGTGCTCAGAATGCTTAATGTGTTTGTCAAAAAAGAAAAGTAGGTAAGAACTAAGTTCCTTGCAGGGCAACAGGGGTTTGATGTGTGCTTGCCTGCTTGAACCAAAATTAGTAGCAACAAACATTGGTCACCTGACTGACCAGATTCATTTTTTTTGTCAAACATCTGGTATCATTATTTAGCTAGAAACCCGTCAATCCATATCATTTGCGGAATGGACTGCAATCACATCATTAAACTGAGTAAACAGTTCACTGAAGAAGTATCCAAAGAACTCTGACGGAAACACAGGGCAACAGCCAACAGCGCATTCGTAGGATGCATCATTGACAGACCAGCAGAAGCCATCTGCTGATGATCTGCATGTGCAAGCACCTCATGTGACTATGATTGGAGATGCTACAAGATTGGCGGCGTCATCGCAAGATTTGAGTAGCGGTTCAAGTGACGTTCCAGTTGGCTTCCATTGCCCATCGCGTTGTTGGCCATTCGCAGGTCATGCTAGGACATGGTAGTGTAGTTGTTAGCACCTACCATTTTACTTGGTCTCTCCTTCCCAACATAGAATCTTGCTGCTCCAGAGGCATGCCATGGCCTGGTCCTCCCTTGCCTTCTTTCTCCAGCTACTACCCCAGATCCAGTATCATCTTCAACTCCCCTTTCCTCCTCTACTTGAATTGGCCCATGGTTCTTGACCTCTGCTGCTTCATTACTTGTACCCTAATCAAACCATGTGTGCGTGTGTGCTTTGAGGCCAAAAGGGAGAACCTTTCTTACCATCTTGGGGCCAATAATTTGATGCCATTAGGGCAAAGCATCCACAGCTATAGGCGTGTCGTGTAGGAGACAAAAGGAGGGGCCATGTGGTAGGGCTAGCAATTTACAAAATGGCAAGAAGAGAGTTTGGTAGGAAAGAGAGGCCAATGAAACGAGCCATGGCAGGCTCCTCACAATGCGTCCGTCCGTCCAAGGCAATGGTTGTCACCCCCACATGGGGATGGGGACCTGACGATGGTAGCCAGCTGAACCACCACCCCCACCCGGCTCCAGGCTCTTTCTCTCTTCGTGCTACATACGTGCCACTGGTACCCCATGGAAAACTACTATAGTTTTAGCATAGCACATGGCCATGAAATGCCCAGTTTGCTAAGCAACATGGCTCATGTTCAGATGCTCAGGCTGGAAGTTTCTTGCACACTTTACTCCATTCATGGTTCTTCCATGGCCATAACACACTGCTCAGGGTCTGCAGTACAGCAAGATCTTCTGAAGTTACAACAGTTCTGCCATGCAGACCTGTAGTACATAGTAGCATTCTTCTACTGCAGATGAAAGTGTATGTCAGGTTCCAGGGGTAAAAGCCTATGGTTGCACTGCATCTAGTGGGGGACTAACTGCTGGGGATGGACCGTTTGCGCAGGCAGGATGACAAAACATTATGAGTGCTCTGTTCTTCTTGGCACTACCACCAGACCAGAGTCTCATGCTCTCCTTTTGTTTTCTTTCTCAGGTGCATGTGAGTGCAGCTACCTTACAATTGTACAGATTCAGCATACTTCAGATTTTTTACAATTGTATACATTCAACTTTTTTTAAATTGTTACTGCATTGTACAGGACGACGAATACATTGACATCTGATTTACTTACTGCTCCATGCCATGTACAGAATTAAGACCGTATACATACACCAACTGCTTATTTTCCCTCCTCTGCTCTAAGCCTTTGCCCCTTCTTATATATCGAAATAAATATTTGCAAAAATCTTGTACTAATCTACAGGTACAAAAAGTTAGGAGAAAAGGATGAACAGCCCGCCACCATCGGTGTTCGTGCAGGTGACGAGCGCCAGGCGCCGTCTAAGGGGAAGCTCAGCTACCTCCAAACTCACCTGAGCTTGATGCCATGGCTGGACCGCTCATCGGATAGGCGCCGATGCTAGCTGTCTGTAGTTCCAGTGCCAGGGGTGCTCTGTCCCCAGCTGCCAAGCTGTTGAGTCCATCCCTAGTTCCCGGTTTATGGCTGTTTCCCCATTGATAGTCCACAAAATTATCTATTGGCAGACTACCAGTGGTCAGGGTGATGACGCAATTGAACTCTCGTCGTCGGAGATTCCAGCTCTCAATGCATGGATCCTCGGGAACAGCTGCGGCATCATCGGATTAACCATCATAGGGTTAACAGGCACTGGGAAATGGCGCACGGAGCTGGCGATTGTGCGGTCATTGATCCTGCCGACCTCCTTGCAGACCTGGTTGAGAACGGCGAGGAAATCCCTGACTACCATGAAGATCCTGAAAGGATGAGCCTCCTCTTTTGCAGAGTCGCCGTGGAAGTACTCGGTGATTTCCTTCACGAGCGACAACGCGACACTCTCCTGAGCCTGAACTCTGAGGATCTCGTCATCGGCCTTCTTCAAGAACTTCTGCATTGTGTCGTGGAACCTCCACGCGTCATCCCTCGTGTTCAGCTCTTCATTCAGCCGCAGCACCTCAGTGATCTTCTCTATTCCTCCCGCAAGTTTCGCGACGTAGCTGCTTAGCACGTCGGAGTCCATCGCCGCTGCCTTCTTCACGCTGCTGAGCTCGTTGCCAAGGCCAGCCACCACTTGGAGACCAGCCTTTTTGCACTCAAGCTCATCTCGCAGAGGGTTCGCAAGAGTTCTTGGCGTTGATTGGTTGCTGGCAGAGAGACGCGAACCCTCTGTTCGGATGATCTCCTGCACGACAAAGTGCAGAAGGGTTGTCTTGCCATCGGTGCCTTTGACATCAGCCAGTTTGAGTAGAGTATCAAGCTTGAATGCATGGGCATCGCCACGGTTTGTGCCAACATTCATCCTGTTGCCAGTTTTGAGAATCGCCTCAAGTAGCTTCAGAAATAGTCTGCTGTTTCGAAGCTCGTCGCAAGCAGCCTGTCAAAGGATAAAGTTGCAGACACTTAGTTACGGTAAGATGATAAACTACTGCTTCGATTTATAAGATCATGTATGTAGCTAATCAAACGGAGCAGCACTCGTGAGTAAAAGCAGAGATGATAAAATGAGATTATTGAAACCGTATTGCTCACCTCAAGGGTATCAAAGTTGTTCTTCAAGTAATTAACCTCTGATTCAAAGTTAGCAATGTAAAGCATTGCGTCCACTCTTTTGAAAGCAAAAGGCACATCAAGAACAGCCTTAAGGAACTTCTCTGAAGGGCCAATTTTAATAGGCGATGTCTCCTCGTTGAATTCTCTCAGCTTAATCTCCTCTTCCTTGGTAGGAGCCATCTTTAGCAAAGTCTCCAGTAGATCTGCTCCAAAGTTCTGTGTGTTGCCTGTAGAAGAGGCATGGCGAATTGGTAGCAATGTTAATGAATGCTGGATGATGCAAACATCTCAAATTCTCATTTAAAAATGTCTAAAAGAAAATCTATCAACTAGTGTGATCAGATTGAGATGATGCTCTTCTTCACCTTCGCAGAGGGCGTCGCAGACCTCCTCCTTGGTAACATTCAGAGCGCGCAGCAAGATTGCAATATTCTGCGCCTTCTTTGGATCCAGCAGCACCTTGTTGTCAGCCTTGGGCGTCGACAGCGCTGGCCTCCTTGTAGGCGCCTCCTTGGGTGCCGCATTGGCAGGATTGCAAATGAACAGTGTCTCGATCATCTCCTCATTCACCCTGGAAAACAAAATCAGCTAAAGAGATGAAAAAAGGAATGAAGAACATATTTGGACTTAAAGAAAGGTGGGAATTTTGCAGAGGTCTCACTGGAATGAGCTGGACTTGAGCTGATCCCACACCATGGCCCGGTCTGAGCTGGCCCGGACCTTATCCCAGTGCAGGGGCTTGAGCTTGGGCCGCGGCGTGGTCTCCTCGGACTTGTCGCCGTGATCGGCATTGTCCGGCAGCCTGACGGGGAAGGCGTCGGTGGGTGGAACGCTCCTGAAATTGGCTGGCTGGGGCGGCGGAGACAGCGCCGGCGAGCGGGTTTCTTTGGACGTGCAGGGCTTCCGGACGCGGCTCTCCCAGTACCCCACGGGCGGTGGAGGAGGCGGCGGGGGCGGAGGAGGCTGTGGATGCGCGCTTGTCGGTGGTGGGGTTGGTGGCTGGATAAATGGGTTTCTGGAGAGGGTGTCGGTGGCGGATCTGATGGCTGACGAGAGGTTCTCGAGCGGAGAGGACGGTGGCGACGGCGACGGTGCCTTTCGACGAGGAGGCGGCGGCGGCGGCAGTGTCGGCGCGAACGGAGGAGGCGGGGGCGGCGGCGTCGGCGGGATGCCGAAGACGTCGGATCTCGCCTTGCTGGCGGAGCGGCGGCCGGACTGGCCGGGGCTGGAGAAGAGGGGCGGCGAGGAGGGCGCGGGGGACATGGTCGCGCCGGGCGAGGACGGGTACGACGGCGTGCTGACGGCCGATCCCGGCGAGGCGGTCCTGGAGCGGTCGCGCGCGGCTACGGCGGCGTGCACCGCCGCGGCGAGCGTCCGCTGCGAGCCGGACGTCTTGGACGACCCGCGCGGCGAGTAGAACTCCTCCTCGCCGGACGACGGGGAGGACCCGCCGGCGCTCCTGGGCCCCGCCGGCCCGCATTGCCGGCCGACGAGCGGCGGCAGCGGGCGCAGCTCCGGGGAGCCGCCCGAGCTCCGCGACGCCTCGTCGCCGGACGAGGTGGTGTCGCTGCTCTTCCCGTCGTCCCTGCCCGCCAGCGTCCCCACGTAGAGGAACTCGGCCGAGGAGGCGGCGGGGCCCGCCGCGCCCGCTGATGCCTGCGGCGCGCGCGCGCTCCCGCCGAACTCGTCGCGCGCGAAGAGGCTGGCGCGCTCCGGGTGCAGGAACTTGCTGTCGCCGCCGACGCAGCCGCCGCCGACCCCGCGGCCCGCATTGGTGCGGCGGTGCTTGAAGAAGAAGCCGATGGAGAGGGCGAGCACGGCGACGGTGAGCAGCGGGAGCAGGATGGCCGGGACGAGCTTGGAGGAGCTCTTGGAGGACGACTTTGGCGCGCCGGCCCCGCCGTTGCCCTCCGCGGGCGAGGCCGAGACGCTCCCGGCGGGGGAGGCGGGGTTGTTGGGGAGCACGAGGGCGGGGTACGTCGGCTGCTCCGGCGAGGTTGGCGGGCCTGGAGGTGGAGGCGGCGCGCCCTGGAACGTGGGGAAGAAGGGCGGGGCGGGGCCCGGCGGGGTCTGGGACGGCGGTGCCGTGGACTGGTCCGGGACGAAGGGCTGGTGCAGCTGGCGCCTCGCGGTGGCCGGAGCGGCGGCGCAAGATGAGGCGAGCAGGAGCAGGATCGGCAGGAGTGTGGTGATCAGGCGCCGCGAGAAGCGCCGTAAAGACGGCATCTTCACGGGAGAAGCGAGCTGAATTGTGCGTGTGCGTGACAGATCTTGGAGTAGAGAGAGAGTAGAGGGGAAGATGGTAGAGAGAGTGTGGGAGAAAGAGGACGTGGTGGTGACGATGGAGGTGGTGGAGGAGGAGGATACAGCTAGCTTTACATGGGAGGAGAGCTAGCAAGGTGGAGTCTTTTGGACTTGTCTTCTACACTCTCTCACTCCTGCTAGTAGACTGTACTGATTGTCTTCTACACACGATATTCTCTCGTGGGGGAATAATTACTTACTACTACTACTTATTTGAGTCTTGCTTAGCAAATTAAGAGCATCACATCAGATGGTGTAGGTGTAAAAACATGGCGTATACATCATTTGGAAGTAAAAATGCAGCTAGATCAGATGGTGTAAATGTAAAAAGAAATGAGTAACCGTAAAAAGAAATGATATATTACTTGGGGAGGTGGTGTACAATCCCTCACCCGGCCACACGTCCCCCCCCCGACCGTTTTTCTTGTCCTCTACCACGCCTAGCTCCTCACCACCCGTGCGCCGGCCGTGTCGTCGCCGGCCGATTCCAGCCATGGAGCCCAGCGCCGGCGACTCCCAGCCCCCGCTCACCCCTTTCAGCCCTCCAGCCGCCCCAGTCGCCCACTCGCCGATGAAATCGAGCGCCGCCGCAGCCTCTTGTGGTGGAAACCCTAGCACACTACGCCGGCCGGCGCGCAGTGCTGCCCCCACCACCCACTGCGCCGACCGCTGGGGGGCTCCGCCAACAAAGAAGAGGGCCCATAAGGCTGCGGCGAAGCTCAAGGGCGCGACGAAGCGTCATGGGTGTGGCAATGAAGAGACCACCGTCATCATTGAGCCATGAGTGGCTTTGAAAAGTTTCGTTTGCGGTTGTCAAACTATGTTGTTTATCTATGTTTGTGTGTATGATGAACCATGGTATGCTTGTTGAAACATGCAATGTTTGAACTTGATGAATTGTGTGTGCTTGATCTTGAGGTGTTTGTTATTGATAATATATGTGCCATTTGTTTGACAAAATTCATCATATATCAAACTATGTTGGAAGTGTTTGGAAGTGTGAAATATACACCACCAAGAATATACACCATCGTATTTTACATCTGAGTTTTGGGGAAAAAATGGGTGATGTAAAAACCGGAAAAAGTGAAAAAATAGGTGGTGTAAAACACTGTTGGTTGTGTATGTTTCCTCCAAATATACACATCTGATGAGATGCTCTAAGCATTCCCGGGAGGTGGAGGGGGGGTTGGTCATCACCATCGGTGCCGGTTTTAATTAGCTAGGAAGAAGATGATGATGCCATCATGGGTGGTGGTTGCGGCTCTACTAATAGGTGTGTTCTTGTTGTTTTGTTCTCATTCCTTGGACGTTTGTGGTTTGTGTCTAGATTAATCGTAACCGGGGAGAGTTGTTGGAGACGAGAGGAAAAGGCAAAGCCTAATGCAGCGTGTACAATAACATGCACGAGTAGATCCGAGCTTTTATATACACGTCTTGGGCACTTTCGTGCCAGTGATCAGTGATGCACGCCAGCTGGTGTAGTTGGTTAGAAGGGTGCTTATTAGAGTTGGAGTTAACACGCAATTGGAGATTGGAGAGAGAGCTGCATTGTTTTCCATGTATACATTGGACTGATGCTGCTAGTTTTAGCAAGTGATGGATGCTCTTTACTAGAACAGTAATTTGTCGGTGGATGAGCTTGTTCAGTCACTGGCATATGCATGGGCCGGGGGCTAAAAGAATTTTCGTTAGGTCGGAACTGAAGGGCACGGCTCAACGATTAAAGCACGCGCGCATGCAACCGCATATGCACGGCCGAATAAATTGACTGGGACGCTGAAAGTGAGCCCATAGGAAAAAGAAAGGAACAACAAAATAACCACGATGGCGAAATGCATGGTGCATGGTCCTTTGTTTTCGTGGGCGAGCAACACATATGCACTACACATACTCTTTGCTTTGAAGGGTCTAAAAAGCCAACGATGAGGGTAAAATAGAAAATTGATGGCCTGGCATGTTAAATCAAGTATGGAGAATACACCGATGTGTAATAGTGATGCTTACTCGCAGTAAAAAAACAAGGAATGTAATATTTACATAACATGGTGGTCACTGAAACAAAAGGAAAGAATTCAAACTGATGGTCCCATCAATCAATTGGGAGAAAATTACATTTTGCTACCACAATTGAGGCGAGGGCTTTAAAAAGAACTACCAGTTTTACGGTCTTCCGCAAATAACTACCACCTATGCACCTGATAATTGCAGAAAACTGCCAACTCTCCGTAAGACTCGGGTTAGCTCCATTTGATCATGTTTCTCACATGGTTGGTCCACCTAGTTCTAACGTGGCACGTGGAGATGGTCGTACAAGGGCATCCGTTAACGGTACCATTGTGGGACTGACGCACGCCAAGCTGGATCGAGTATAACCTGACTGCTACGGTCATCGTCTCCCTCCCCTCCCGCATTGCCCATCGAGTCTGCTCCCGCCACCGCTGCGCCATCACCGTCGTCTGCAACCTAGATGCCCAGCTACCCGGCACCGAGAGTTCGACGCAAGGCCAGCTCGAGGTAAGTTTCATTTTGCCCCCTCTGGAGTTTCTAGGATTAGGTTTTTGGATTGGGAATTTCAGATTTGGCTTGATCTAGCTCGATTAAGGTTGAGTCTGTTGTAATGTGTGTATCATGCTCTTCAGCAAAAAAAAAATCCTCATCCAAATTAGTAGAACTATTTGCCTTGTTACATAACATGGTCATCACTGGAACAAAAGGAAAACATTCAAATTGATCATCCCATCAATCAATTGGATCGGCCGGGTGCCATGGCGGATAAAAAAAAAATTCAAAGTATGCGCAAAATACAAACCAGAGCACTTAGGATGATATTTAATCGCTTACATCTCCGTACAAAACACTCGAGGTGTGGTGGGGCGGTAGATGCGGCACCGACGACTACCACTACCCTCTCACATGCCTCGGCCAGAGCAGGAAGTTCAGTGCTATGGACCTTAGAGCTTCAAAGGGGATGCCCTAAGACGTGGAGTTTGGTAAGATTAACGGGCCAAGGGGGTAGGTTTTGGGTTCCTTGACCTAGCTTATTCCAACATGTCAATAGTGAGATGTGAGATCAATCGAGTTAATTTTATGTTCTGTAGGGCATTCCAACATGTTGCAACCTTGTATCTCATTTTCTACATACTCACATGTCACTACTAGGAAAAGCCTTATTGCCGGCGCACCAAAAACGGCTATTGCCGGCGCACCAGAGCCCGCCGGTGGGAACAGGCCGGTGGTAATGAGTTACCGTCGGCGCACCAGCAGGTGCGCCAGCAGTAACATGAATTATCCCCGGCGAACCAGGCCAGGTGCGCCGGCGGTATGATTTTTCATTTTTTTTAAAAGGCCGATCTAGATCTAGATCTCGGTCTAGATCTAGCTTGGGTTCGTCCTCGAAAACCATGAAAGTGGGCATGTCGTTTTTGCGTCGAGGTAGGAGTAGGAGGAGGTGTAGGAGGCCGGAGGTGGAGGTGGAGGACGATTTGACCGGAGGTGGAGGGAGGACGAGGTGACCGGAGGTGGAGGGAGGAGGAGGTGACCGGAGGTGGAGGAGGATGTCACTGGAGGGTGGATGTCACCGGAGTAGGAGGAGGAGGAGGAGGAGGAGGAGGAGGTGGAGGTGGAGGTGGAGGTGGAGGAGGAGGAGGCCCGAGGTGTAGTATGAGGAGGAGGAGGAGGAGTATGTCACCGGAGGGAGGATGTCACCGGAGTAGGAGGAGGATGTCACCGGCAGAGGAGGCCCGAGGTTGAGGAGGAGGTGGCCCGAGGTTGAGGTAGCCGGAGGAGGCCCGAGGTTGAGGTCGCCGGAGGAGGTCTTCGTCGCCATCGTCCGAGGAGAAGGAGTAGGAGGAGCCCGTCAGGGAGGAGAAGAGGAGAAGGAGGAGGAGGAGGAGGAGGAGGAGAGGAGGAGGGGAAGTGGAAGAGGAGGAGGAGGAGGGTAGTCTACGCCTATATAGTAGAGGTTACTGCCGGTGCACCTAGTATGGTGGTGCGCCGGGGGTACTTTTAAATTTTTTCATCCAAATCTAAAACCTCAAAAAACTCTGTTTTCCTTTTCGAATTTTGCGAATCAAAAAAATCGGTAAACGGCCTAGGCCGTTGAATTCGAATAGGAAATTTCGCGTAGATCGATTTTGATATAAAAAAGTTTTTCATCGGAGGTCGTATGCAACCAGAAAACCCGTTTTACCGAAAGATGACGCCATTTTGCATAACATATCGAAATTCATTTTTTTCCAATTTTGATGAAAGCTAGATTACATAATACATGGGCAGTTCAAAGGATTTTATTTTTTGAATTTTCTATCATTTTCTTTTATTTTTTCGAAAACTAAAAAGCTGATTCCCGGGGGAGGGGGGGGTGGAGAGAAAAATCTAGGCACCTTACCCCGGCGCACCTCTATGGTGGTGCGCTGGTGGTAAATTGTGTACCACCGGGGCCACCGGCGCACCACCATAGAGGTGCGCCAGGGGTAAGGTGCCCAGATTTTTTGCTTCCGGCCAGACCTCTTCGAATTTTATTCCCGGCGCACTATTTTTTTTGTGCGCCGGCAGTATATGTTCTTCGCCGGCGCGGCCTAATATGGCTCGTCGGCGGTATTTTGCTACCGGCGCGCGTCCATGATGCTTGGGGATGCTGATACGTCTCCAACGTATCCATAATTTCTGATGTTCCATGCTTGTTTTATGACAATACTTACATGTTTTGCTTGCACTTTATAATGTTTTTATGCGTTTTCCGGAACTAACCTATTAACAAGATGCCACAGCGCCGCTCTCGTTTTCTCGCCGTTTTTGGTTCCAGAAAGGCTGTTCGGGCAATATTCTCGGAATTGGACGAAATCAACGCCGAACTTCCTATTTTTCCCGGAAGCATCCAGAACACCGAAGGAGAGTCGGAGTAGAGCCAGGGGTCCACCACACATGTGGGCCACGCGGGCCACACCCTGGCCGCGCCGGCCTGGTGTGGGGCCACCCTGTCGCCCCTCCTGCGCCGCCTCTTCGCCTATTTAAGCCCTTTCGACCTAAAAACGCAAGCACCAATTGACGAAACTCCGTAAAGACTCCAGTGGCGCCGCCACCATCGCGAAACTCCAATTCGGGGACGAAGTCTCCGTTCCGCACCCCGCCGGGACGGGGAAGTGCCTCCGAAGCCATCTCCATCAACGCCATCGCCTCCATCATGCTCCGTGAGTAGTTCCCCCATGGACTACGGGTTCTAGCCGTAGCTAGTTGGTATTCTCTCCCCCATGTACTTCAATACAATGATCTCATGAGCTGCCTTACATGATTGAGATTCATCTCGATGTAATCGGTGTTGTGTTTGTCTGGATCCGATGGATTGTTACGTTATGATTGTCTATCTACAAAGTTTATGAAGTTATTGTTGCTGCAATCTTGTTATGCTTAATGTTTGTCACTAGGGCCCGAGTGGCATGATCTTAGATTTGAGCTCTATAATTATTGCTTAGATTGTATCTACAAGTTGTATGCACATGTCCGGAACCAAAGGCCCCAAACTGACAGAAATTGGGACAACTGGAGGGAAAGGCTTAGATGTGAGGATCACATGTTTTCACGGAGTGTTAATGCTTTGCTCCGGTGCTCTATTAAAAGGAGTGCCTTAATTTCCAGTAGATTCCCTAGAGGCCCTGGCGCCACCTACTGGTAGGACAAAAGATGTTGTACAAGTTTCTCATTGCGAGCACGTATGACTATATATGGAAAACATGCCTACATGATTAATGATCTTGATATTCTGTCTTAATGCTATTTCAATCCTATCAATTGCCCGACTGTAATTTGTTCACTCAACACTTGTTATTGGAGAGTTGCCACTAGTGTAGATAGCTGGGAACCCCGGTCCATCTTTCATCATCATATACTCGTTCTACATGTTATTGGAAGTAGTATCAACTATTTTCTCGGTGCCATTGCTCTCATATTACTATTACTCGTCGTTGTGTTACTTTTACTACTGTTCTCATATCATCGCTACTTTCACATCACCCCCGTTACTAGTGCTTTTCCAGGTGCAATTGAATTGACAACTCGCTTGTTAAGGCTTATAAGTATTCTTTACCTCCCCTTGTGTCGAATCAATAAATTTGGGTTTTACTTCCCTCGAAGACCGCCGCGATCCCCTATACTTGTGGGTTATCAAGATCGTTTTCCTGGCGCCGTTGCTCGGGGAGGCATAGCTCTACTCATAAGTTCACCTGGGGAGTACACTCCACCTCTCTCTCTATTTTATTTTAATTTGTTTTGCTTAGTTTACTTTTGCCTAGTTTATTTGTGCTTAGTTTATTTCTGTCTTGTTTTATTTTTCTTAGTTTACTTTTGTCTAGTTTCTTTTTGTCTTGTTTTACTTTTCTCATATACCCAAAAATCCATAAAAATTTGAAAAATCTAAAAATTAAAAACTGCTATTATGGGAGAACCCATAACCTACTTGGAGCTTATAGAATATTATAATAATTATAGAGAATCAAGAGCGGGAAAAGTGATGAGTGTTGTGATAGAAAAATTGAATACAATTGCTAAAATCTTGCTTAAACACCATGATATAAACTGTTGCTCTCAACAGGACACTAAACATCTTAAATTTCAATGTGGCTTTAGTGAGGAATTTTTAATTAAGAACTATAATCGAAATAGCTATATTCATTTTGGGTTTGAAGAGGTAGAACAATTTATCATATTTATGGGAGCCTCTGAGATAGAATCCTTCATAGCTAAAAATTATGAAACTTGTGTTGTTTGTAAGGACCTTAAAGATTATGTCTCTTCTATCCTTAATTTTTGCAATGAAAGTTACACTGATAATCCTTATATCATTGATTATAAAGAGAGACTCATTAATGCACAAGAATGCACTCACAATTTGCGAGGACCCGTGGAAGAAGAAATTGATGAACCCGAAAGCTCATTGGATGAAAAAGAGGAGGAAATTGATGAACCCGAAAGCTCATTGGATGAAAAAGAAGAGGAGAGTGATGAATAAAAGGAGGAAGAATGGATTAGCTACCCATGCCAACCTTCTAATGAGAGTAACTCTTTATCTCTTACACTATTTGATTGTCCTCCATGCTTACCGAAAGAGGTTGAATGTTATGTTCCTGTGGATTCTCTTGAAATATTCCCTATGAGTAAAACTTCTGACAATAATTATGCTACTGTTATTTATGATAATCCATGCTACTTTGATAAATCTTGTGATAATGCTTTGTTTGTGCCTGATGTCGAAATGCATGGTACTAAAGAATTTTGCGTAGCAAATGTTTATGATAAAGCTCTTGATGATGGTCCTATGTTACTTGATACTATTAATTGTACTACTAATGAAAATGAGATTGGAGAGTTCTTGACTTTATCTATGAGTCCCATACCCTTTGAGATTGATCAATCATCTTGTTACATTATTGATAAAAGTGGATTTGAAAGTTTTAATTCTATTATTTCTGAGCTTGATAAAAATTATGTGTTTGTGAATCATGAAAAGCATGTTGTATGTGATAGTTATGTTGTTGAGTTTGTTCATGAAGCTACTGAAAATTCTTATGAGAGAGGAAAATATGGTTGTAGAAATTTGCATGGTACTAAAACACCTCTCTATATGCTTAAAATTTTGAGGTTACTCTTGTTTTATCTTCTTATGCTTGTCACTTTGTTCTTCATGAATTTATTTGTGTACAAGATTCCTATGCATAGGAAGTGGGTTAGACTTAAATGTGTTTTGAATTTGCTTCTTGATGCTCTCTTTTACTTCAACTCTAGTGCATCATTAAAACTGCTGAGCCCATCTTAATGGCTATAAAGAAAGAACTTCTTGGGAGATAACCCATGTGTTTATTTTGCTACAGTACCTCTATTTTATATTTGTGTCTTGGAAGTTGTTACTAATGTAGCAACCTGTCCTTATCTTAGTTTTGTCGTATTGTTGTGCCAAGTAAAGTCTTTGATAGTAAGGTTCATACTAGATTTGGATTACTGCGCAGAAACAGATTTCTTGCTGTCACGAATCTGGGCCCAATTCTCTGTAGGTAACTCAGAAAATTATGCAAATTTACGTGAGTGATCCTCAGATATGTACGCAACTTTCATTCAATTTGGGCATTTTCATCTGAGCAAGTCTGGTTCCTCAATAAAATTCGTCTTTACTGGATCGTTCTGCTTTTGACAGATTCTGCCTTTTATTTCGCATTGCTTCTTTCACC
Source organism: Lolium rigidum (assembly GCF_022539505.1). Lineage (NCBI taxonomy): Eukaryota > Viridiplantae > Streptophyta > Magnoliopsida > Poales > Poaceae > Lolium > Lolium rigidum. Next base: position 52,065,817 of record NC_061513.1, on the reverse strand, counting down.
GTGTTGGGTGGATTTCTTTGTTCCATTACCTTCCAAGTAGCTTTGAGCAATGTCCAGAAGTGTTAAGAATGATTGTGTCACCTCTGAACATGTGAGTTTTTGATTATGCACTAACCCTCTAATGAGTTTGTTTCGAGTTTGGTGTGGAGGAAGTTTTCAAGGGTCAAGAGAGGAGGATGTTATATGATCAAGAAGAGTGAAAAGTCTAAGACTGGGGATGCCCCCGTGGTTCATCCCTGCATATTTCAAGAAGACTCAAGCGTCTAAGCTTGGGGATGCTCAAGGCATCCCCTTCTTCATCAACTTATCAGGTTTCTTCTCTTGAAACTATATTTTTATTCGGTCACATCTTATGTACTTTACTTGGAGCATCTGTTTGTTTTTTGTTTTTGTTTTTGTTTGAATAAGATCGGATCCTAGCAATCCTTGTGTGGGAGAGAGACACGCTCCGCTTTTTCATATGAACACTTGTGTTCTTCGTTTTACCTTTAATGTTCAATGATAAAAGTTGGAAGCTATTGCACTTATTTATGTTTGGTTGGAAACAGAAAATGCCTCATCATGTCTTGAATAATTTGACACTTGGCAATTGTTTTGAGCTCTCTAGTATATCATTATTAAATATTTTCATGTAGTTTAAACCTATTAGTGGAGAACTACCGTAGAGCTTGTTAAAATTGGTTTGCATGATTGGTCTCTCTTAAGGTCTAGATATTTTCTGGTAAAAGTGTTTGAGCAACAAGGAAGACAGTGTAGAGTATTATAATGCTTGCAATATGTTCTTATATAAGTTTTGCTGTACCGGTTCATACTTGTGTTTGCTTCAAACAACCTTGCTAGCCTAAAGCCTTGTACTGAGAGGGAATGCTTCTCGTGCATCCAAAACCTTGAGCCAAAACCTATGCCATTTGTGTCCACCATATCTACCTACTATGTGGTATTTCCTGCCATTCCAAGTAAATACTTCATGTGCTACCTTTAAACCTTCAAAATGCTTCTCAATTTGTGTTAATGTTTTATAGCTCATGAGGAAGTATGTGGTGTTTACCTTTCGATCTTGTCATTTACTTCGGACAGACTTTCACCAATGGACTAGTGGCATATCCGCTTATCCAATAATTTTGCAAAAAGAGCTGGCAATGGGGTTCTCAGCCTCAATTAATCAACCTTCATTAATAATTCTCTTCACATGTTTTGCTCTGATTCATCAGTAAGCAACTTAATTTTGCAAATAGACACTCCTTCATGGTATATGAATGTTGGAAGGCACCCGAGGATTCGGTTAGCCATGGCTTGTGTAAGCAAAAGGTTGGGAGGAGTGTCATCCATCAATAATAAAACTAAAGTACATGTGTAAACAAAAGAGAAGAGGGATGATCTACCTTGCCGGTAGAGATAACGTCCTTCATGGGAGCCGCTCTTGAAAGTCTGGTTGATAAGGTAGTTAGAGTGCCCACTACCATTCGTTGACAACAACAAACACCTCTCAAAACTTTACTTTTATGCTCTCTATATAATTTCAAAACATAAAAAGCTCTAGCACATGATTTAATCCTCGCTTCCTCTCGCGAAGGGCCTTTCTTTTACTTTATGTTAAGTCAGTTTACCTATTTCCTTCCATCTTAGAAGCAAACACTTGTGTCAACCGTGCATTGATTCTTATATACTTGCTTATTTGCATTCATCATATTACTTTATGTTGACAATTATCCATGAGATACGCATGTTGAAAGTTGAAAGCAACTGCTAAAACTTAAATCTTCCTTTGTGTTGCTTCGATGCCTTTACTTTGAATCTATTGCTTTATGAGTTAACTCTTGTGCAAGACTTTTGATGCTTGTCTTGAAAGTACTATTCATGAAAAGTTTTGCTATGTGTTATCTATTTGTTAGCAACTATAGATCATTGCCTTGAGTCACTTCATTCATCTCATGTGCTTTGTAATAGTATGATCAAGGTTATGTAAGTAGCATGTCACTACGTAAATTATTCTTTTATCGTTTACCTACTCGAGGACGAGTAGGAACTAAGCTTGGGGATGCTGATACGTCTCCAACGTATCCATAATTTCGATGTTCCATGCTTGTTTTATGACAATACTTACATGTTTTGCTTGCACTTTATAATGTTTTTATGCGTTTTCCGAACTAGCCTATTAACAAGATGCAAGTTTTCCTCGTTGTTTTTGGTTCCGTAAAGGCTGTTCGGGCAATATTCTCGAATTGGACGAAATCAACGCCAAACCTCCTATTTTTCCCGAAGCATCCAGAACACCGAAGGAGAGCCTGAGGAGAGCCGAGGGCCACCACACATGTGGGCCGCGCAGATACACCCCGGCCGCGCCGACCCGGTGTGGGGCCACCCCGTCGCCCTCCCGCGCCGCCTCTTCGCCTATTTAAGCCCTTTCGACCTAAAAACGCAGCACCAATTGACGAAACCCGTAAAGACTCTGTGGGCGCCGCCACCATCGCGAAACTCCACTTCGGGGACGAAGTCTCTCGTTCCGCACTCCGCCGGACGGGGAAGTGCCCCCGAAGCCATCTCCATCAACGTCATCGCCTCCATCATGCTCCGTGAGTAGTTCCCCCATGGACTACGGGTTCTAGCTGTAGCTAGTTGGTATTCTCTCCCCCATGTACTTCAATACAATGATCTCATGAGCTGCCTTACATGATTGAGATTCATCTCGATGTAATCGGTGTTGTGTTTGTCTGGGATCCGATGGATTGTTACGTTATGATTGTCTATCTACAAAGTTTATGAAGTTATTGTTGCCGCAATCTTGTTATGCTTAATGCTTGTCACTAGGGCCCGAGTGGCATGATCTTAGATTTGAGCTCTATAATTATTGCTTAGATTGTATCTGCAAGTTGTATGCACATGTCTATGTCCGGAACCAAAGGCCCCAAAGTGAAAGAAATTGGGACAACTGGAGGGAAAGGCTTAGATGTGAGGATCACATGTTTTCACGGAGTGTTAATGCTTTGCTCCGGTGCTCTATTAAAAGGAGTGCCTTAATTTCCAGTAGATTCCCTAGAGGCACCGTCGCCACCTACTGGTAGGACAAAAGATGTTGTACAAGTTTCTTATTGCGAGCACGTATGACTATATATGGAAAACATGCCTACATGATTAATGATCTTGATATTCCGTCTTAATGCTATTTCAATCCTATCAATTGCCCGACCGTAATTTGTTCACCCAACACTTGTTATTGGAGAGTTGCCACTAGTGTAGATAGCCGGGAACCCCGGTCCATCTTTCATCATCATATACTCGTTCTACATGTCATTGGAAGTAGTATCAACTATTTTCTCGGTGCCATTGCTCTCATATTACTATTACTCGCCGTGTTACTGTTACTATCGCTCTCATATCATCGCTACTTTCACATCACCCCCGTTACTAGTGCTTTTCCAGTAAATTCGAATCGACAACTCGCTTGTTAAGGCTTATAAGTATTCTTTACCTCCCCTTGTGTCGAATCAATAAATTTGGGTTTTACTTCCCTCGAAGACGCC
>NC_061513.1:52042569-52062196 GCF_022539505.1 Lolium rigidum | reverse complement strand
CAACTTCCAAGACACAAAATAAAAACAAAGTACTGTAGGTAAAAACATGGGTTGTCTCCCATAAGCGCTTTTCTTTAACGCCTTTCAGCTAGGCGCAGAAAGTGTGTATCAAGTAACATCGAGAGATGAAGCATCAACATCATAATTTGTTCTAATGATAGAATCATAAGGTACCTTCATTCTCTTTCTAGGGAAGTGTTCCATACCTTTCTTGAGAGGAAATTGATATTTTATATTACCTTCCCTCATATCAATAATAGCACCAACGGTTCGAAGAAAAGGTCTTCCCAATATAATTGGACAAGATGCATTGCATTCAATATCCAAGACAACAAAATCAACGGGAACAAGATTATTGTTAACGGTAATGCGAACATTATCAACTTTACCCAAAGGTTTCTTTGTAGAATGATCAGCAAGATTAACATCCAAATAACAATTTTTCGAGCGGTGGCAAGTCAAGCATATCATAGACTTTCTTAGGCATAACGAAATACTTGCACCAAGATCACATAAAGCATTACAATCAAAATCTTTAACCTTCATCTTAATGATGGGCTCCCAACCATCTTCTAGCTTTTTAGGAATAGAGGCTTCGCGCTCTAGTTTCTCTTCTCTAGCTTTTATGAGAGCATTTGTAATATGATGCGTGAAAGCTAAATTTATAGCACTAGCATTAGGACTTTTAGCAAGTTTTTGCAAGAACTTTATAACTTCAGAGATGTGGCAATCATCAAAATTCAAACCATTATAATCTAAAGCAATGGGATCATCATCCCCAATGTTGGAAAAAATTTCAGCAGCTTTATCGCGAGCAGTTTCAGCGAGTTTTAGCAGTTTCAGGCGGTTTTCGCGCTTTGCATTAGAAGTGGAAACATTGCTAACACCAATTATTTTATTAGTATGAGTAGGAGGTGCAGCAACATGTGTAGCATTAGCATTACTAGTGGTGGTAATAGTCCAAACTTTAGCTATATTCTTCTCTTTAGCTAGTTTTTCATTTTCTTCTCTATCCCACCTAGCACGCAGTTCAGCCATTAATCTTATATTCTCATTAATTCTAACTTGGATGGCATTTGCTGTAGTAACAATTTTATTTTCAATATCCCTATTAGGCATAACTTTTGATTTTAAAAGATCAACATCAGAGGCAAGACTATCAACTCTAGAAACAAGAATATCAATTTTCCCAAGCTTTTCTTCAACAGATTTGTTAAAAACAGTTTGTGTACTAATAAATTCCTTAAGCATGGCCTCAAGTCCAGGGGGTGAATTCCTATTATTGTTGTAAGAATTTCCATAAGAATTACCATAGCCGTTGTCATTATTATAAGGATATGGCCTATAGTTATTACTAGAATTGTTCCGGTAAGAATTGTTGTTGAAATTATTATTTTTAATGAAGTTTACATCAACATGTTCTTCTTGTGCAACCAATGAAGCTAATGGAACATTATTAGGATCAACATTAGTCCTATCATTCGCAAGCATAGACATAATAGCATCAACCTTATCATTCAAGGAAGAGGATTCCTCAACAGAATTTACCTTCTTACCTTGTGGAGCTCTTTCAGTGTGCCATTCGGAGTAGTTGATCATCATATTATCAAGAAGCTTTGTTGCTTCACCAAGAGTGATGGACATAAAGGTACCTCCAGCAGCTGAATCCAATAAATTCCGCGAAGAAAAATTTAGTCCTGCATAGAAGGTTTGGATGATCATCCAAGTAGTCAGTCCATGGGTTGGGCAATTTTTAACCAGAGATTTCATTCTTTCCCAAGCTTGAGCAACATGTTCAGTATCTAATTGTTTAAAATTCATTATGCTACACCTCAAAGATATAATTTTAGCAGGGGGATAATATCTACCAATAAAAGCATCCTTGCATTTAGTCCATGAATCAATACTATTCTTAGGCAGAGATAGCAACCAATCTTTAGCTCTTCCTCTTAATGAGAAAGGGAACAATTTTAGTTTAATAATATCACCATCTACATCTTTATATTTTTGCATTTCGCATAGTTCAACAAAATTATTAAGATGGGCAGCGAGCATCATCGAACTAATTCCGGAAAATTGATCTTTCATGACAAGATTCGATAAAGCAGGTTTAATTTCAAAGAATTCTGCTTGTAGTAGCAGGTGGAGCAATAGGTGTGCATAAGAAATCATTATTATTTGTGCTAGTGAAGTCACACAACTTAGTATTTTCAGGGTTGGCCATTTTAGCAATAGTAAATAAAGCAAACTAGATAAAGTAAATGCAAGTAAACTAATTTTTTTGTGTTTTTGATATAGCAAACAAGATAGCAAATAAAGTAAAACTAGCAACTAATTTTTTTGTATTTTGATTTAGTGCAGCAAACAAAGTAGTAAATAAAATAAAGCAAGACAAAAACAAAGTAAAGAGATTGAGAAGTGGAGACTCCCCTTGCAGCGTGTCTTGATCTCCCGGCAACGGCGCCGGAAAAAGAGCTTGATGGCGTGTATTTCACACGTTCGTTGGGCAACCCCAAGAGGAAGGTATGATGCGCACAGCAGCAAGTTTTCCCTCAGAAAGAAACCAAGGTTTATCGAACCAGGAGGAGCCAAGAAGCACGTTGAAGGTTGATGGCGGCGGGATGTAGTGCGGCGCAACACCGGAGATTCGGCGCCAACGTGGAACCTGCACAACACAACCAAAGTACTTTGCCCCAACGAAACGAGTGAGGTTGTCAATCTCACCGGCTTGCTGTAACAAAGGATTAACCGTATTGTGTGGAAGATGATTGTTTGCAGAGAAAACGAGTAAAAACAAGTATTGCGGTAGATTGTATTTCAGTAAAGAGAATTGGACCGGGGTCCACAGGTTCACTAGAGGTGTCTCTCCCATAAGACGAACAACATGTTGGGTGAACAAATTACGGTTGGGCAATTGACAAATAAAGAGAGCATGACCATGCACATACATATCATGATGAGTATAGTGAGATTTAATTGGGCATTACGACAAAGTACATAGACCGCCATCCAACTGCATCTATGCCTAAAAAGTCCACCTTCGAGGTTATCATCCGAACCCCCTCCGGTATTAAGTTGCAAGCAACGAGACAATTGCATTAAGTATGGTGCGTAATGTAATCAACAACTACATCCTTAGACATAGCATCAATGTTTTATCCCTAGTGGCAACGACACAACACAACCTTAGAACTTTACGTCACTCGTCCCGGTGTCAATGCGGGCATGAACCCACTATCGAGCATAAGTACTCCCTCTTGGAGTTAAAAGCATCTACTTGGCCAGAGCATCTACTAATAACGGAGAGCATGCAAGATCATAAACAACACATAAGCATAACTTTGATAATCAACATAACAAGTATTCTCTATTCATCGGATCCCAACAAACGCAACATATAGAATTACATATAGATGATCTTGATCATGATAGGCAGCTCACAAGATCCGACAATGATAGCACAATGGGGAGAAGACAACCATCTAGCTACTGCTATGGACCCATAGTCCAGGGGTAGACTACTCACTCATCACTCCGGAGGCGACCATGGCGGTGTAGAGTCCTCCGGGAGATGATTCCCCTCTCCGGCGAGGGTGCGGAGGCGATCTCCGAGGATCCCCGAGATGGGATCGGCGGCGACGGCGTCTCGGTAATGTTTTCCGTATCGTGGCTCTCGGTGCTGGGGGTTTCGTCACGGAGGCTTTAAGTAGGCGGAAGGGCAAGTCGAGAGGCGGCACGGGGGCCCACACCACGGGGCCGCGCGGCCGAGGGGGCCGCGCCGCCCTAGGGTTTGGCTCCCCCGTGGCCCCTCTTCGTCTCGTCTTCGGTCTTCCGGAAGCTTCGTGAGAAAATAGGCCTCCGGGCTTTTATTTCGTCCAATTCCGAGAATATTTCTTTACTAGGATTTACGAAACCAAAAACAGCGAGAAAACGAGCAAGCGGCACTTCGGCATCTTGTTAATAGGTTAGTTCCAGAAAATGCACGAATATGACATAAAGTGTGCATAAAACATGTAGATAACATCAATAATGTGGCATGGAACACAAGAAATTATCGATACGTTGGAGACGTATCACAGCAATTTCATAAGTAGGCGCAAGGTCTACCAAGTGTCTATCTTCAAAATTTTCAATGGTACTAACATGGTTGAAGAATTCTTCTATATTATTTCTCCCAACTATAGACCCACGTCCTACCGGTATGTTCTTTGTGGTAAAATTAAAAGGAAACATGATGAAATAAGTAAAGTAAATGCTAGTAACTAATTTTTTTGTGTTTTTGGTATAGCAAACAAGATAACAAATAAAGTAAAACTAGCAACTAATTTTTTTGTATTTTGATTTAGTGCAGCAAACAAAGTAGTAAATAAAACTAAGCAAGACAAAAACAAAGTAAAGAGATTGAGAAGTGGAGACTCCCCTTGCAGCGTGTCTTGATCTCCCGGCAACGGCGCCGGAAATTTGCTTGATGCGCGTGGTTGACGTATTGTCTTTTCGTTCGACACGCGTCCGTTGGGAACCCCAAGAGGAAGGTGTGATGCGCACGGCGGCAAGTTTCCCTCGGTAAGAAACCAAGGTTTAATCGGACCGAGTAGGAGTCAAGAAGCACGTTGAAGGTTGATGGCGGCGAGATGTAGTGCGGCGCAACACCGGGGATTCCGGCGCCAACGTGGAACTCGCACAACACAACCAAAGTACTTTGCCCCAACGAAACAGTGAGGTTGTCAATCTCACCGGCTTGCTGTAACAAAGGATTAACCGTATTGTGTGGAAGATGATTGTTTGCAGAGAAAACGATAAAACAAGTATTGCGATAGATTGTATTTCGAGTAAAGAGAATTGGACCGGGGTCCACAGTTCACTAGAGGTGTCTCTCCCATAAGACGAACAGCATGTTGGGTGAACAAATTACGGTTGGGCAATTGACAAATAAAGAGAGCATGACAATGCACATACATATCATGATGAGTATAGTGAGATTTAATTGGGCATTACGACAAAGTACATAGACCGCCATCCAACTGCATCTATGCCTAAAAAGTCCACTTTCAGGTTATCAATCGAACCCCCTCCAGTATTAAGTTGCAAGCAACAGACAATTGCATTAAGTATGGTGCGTAATGTAATCAACAACTACATCCTTAGACATAGCATCAATGTTTTATCCCTAGTGGCAACGAGCACAACACAACCTTAGAACTTTACGTCATCTGTCCCGGTGTCAATGCGGGCATGAACCCACTATCGAGCATAAGTACTCCCTCTTGGAGTTACAAGCATCTACTTGGCCGAGCATCTACTAGTAACGGAGAGCATGCAAGATCATAAACAACACATAAGCATAACTTTGATAATCAACATAACAAGTATTCTCTATTCATCGGATCCCAACAAACGCAACATATAGAATTACGGATAGATGATCTTGATCATGTTAGGCAGCTCACAAGATCCGACAATGATAGCACAATGGGGAGAAGACAACCATCTAGCTACTGCTATGGACCCATAGTCCGGGGGTAGACTACTCACACATCACACCGGAGGCGACCATGGCGGTGTAGAGTCCTCCGGGGATGATTCCCCTCTCCGGCAGGGTGCGGGAGGCGATCTCTGGATCCCCGAGATGGGATCGGCGGCGACGGCGTCTCCGTAAGGTTTTCCGTATCGTGGCTCTCGCATGCGGGGGTTTCGTCACGGAGGCTTTAAGTAGGCGGAAGGGCAAGTCAAGAGGCGGCACGGGGGCCCACACCATAGGCCGGCGCGGCCGGGGGTGGGGCGCGCCGCCCTAGGGTTTGGCCACCCCGTGGCCCCTCTTCGTCTCGTCTTCGGACTTCCGGAAGCTTCGTGGAAAAATAGGCCCTCGGGCTTTGATTTCGTCCAATTCCGAGAATATTTCCTTACTAGGATTTCGAAACCAAAAACAGCAGAAAACAACAAGCGGCACTTCGGCATCTTGTTAATAGGTTAGTTCCAGAAAATGCACGAATATGACATAAAGTGTGCATAAAACATGTAGATAACATCAATAATGTGGCATGGAACATAAGAAATTATCGATACGTCGGAGACGTATCATAGCCTCGGGGGCTACTCCCATCGGGAGCGCTGTTCGCGCACCCGAGAGATAAAAAAAAAAGAGAATATCGGGAAATAATGGCAATATAGCGACAAAGTGGACTAAAATGTTGAGCCTACAACCAAGCACAAGTTCTTGGCTGTAGCCTCGGGGGCTACTCCCATCGGGAACGCTGTTCGCGTGCCCGATGAAATTTAAAAAAGGAAAAGAAAGAAAGATAGAAAAGCAAGAGAGTATATTTCGAGTTATAACTAACTCTACATATACTCCCATCGGGAAATTAATATAAGTCATATTTGACTCGATAAAATGTGCCATTCCAACAGCTCGGAAAAGCACTCGACAATATATTCTCAGAACGCCAAAGTTGCGATCAATTTCTGAATGCCGCAAATTTGCGAAGGTAAGACCCAGATCCGTTCTGCTGGGCGTAGCATCGCCGAAGACTGCGCTCCGCTACTTTTATCCGTATCAACGGATACGAAGAAAAATCCTAACGGACGCGTTAGGTACTCGATAAATTTGACCGGGACTCGACGGAATGGTAAGACCTTAAGCGGCACTCGTCGAAGTTTGCACCGGTATCCCGAGATCATGTCCGGGGACGTGATCTTGAAGTAGGTTTTTGCGGATTGCCACTAGAGCAGTTAACTAGTACCTGATCCGTCAGATGAACTAGCCCCAACTACCAATATCCCTGTACAATATAGAAATTTATATAAAGAAATATAGAAAAGTTTAAATTGTCGAATAAAAATAAAACAGTGGAGATTTTCCCTGACTCTACGATTCAAGCAAAATCTCGGGGGCTACTGACATAGGCATCCCAAATGGGCCTGCCAAAGATAGTACCCGGGGTTTTATGAAGGCCCACTACCCGAAGAATAAGAAGGTTCGAGAGCCCAAGATATATTAAAGAAAGTAGAGTTGTAATAGGAAGTGTTGTTTGTAATTTGGCGGGATGAGTTAGAAACCGTCCCGGACTCTGTAACTTGTACAAAACGAAACCCTCGGCTCCACCTCTAATATAAAGGGGGAGTCGAGGGACGAGGAGATCATCGAATCATTGTTCACAAGCCTTAGTTTTCATAATCGTCGAGTACTTTTCGGCTGAAACCTTCGAGATCTACTTGCCCTCTACTTCTAACTAAACCCTAGCCTATAACCCGTAGGCATTGACAAGTTGATACCTTGTCACTAGCCATGGCCTGTATACAAGGTTCTCATGACAACCATCTTAGAGCATCTCCAACTAGACGTGCGCTAAAAAAACGGTCAATATATAGCGCCGAACGCGTTTTTGCGTCCTCCAGCAGACGTTGTATAGCAGATCGCACTGTAAATAATTTAGAGCGCGCGGTAGTTTGTGCTATCCAAAGCTGTATATTTAATGCGCCGGCTAGCGCGCGCTGTAAGCTGGCACCGCGATTCTTTTCACCGTGCGAAGAAAAACGGCTCTTGTCCTCGCGTGCCTCTCCACGCTGCGATGGCGAGGAGGTCCGCCGGCCGCGCCCGCCTTGCCCGGCCCTCCGCGCTGCGACGGCGAGGAGGTCCGCCGGCCGCGCCCGCCTTGCACGGACCTCCGCCGGAATCTCCGTCGAGCTCCGTTGGCCCAGTCTGCCCCCGCATCCCGGAGCTCCGCCGTCGCGGCCCTCCTCGCGCGCCTGCCCGGAGCATCCGCCGCGGCCAGCTCGAGCTTCCACTCCCGCTTGATTGATGTGGCCGCGTCACTTGCTTGCTGCTCAATTGTTTGATTCGGTGGCCACGTACGGCGCATTGCTAGCTACGGAGTAGATCGATTGCGGCGGCCGCGCGCATTGCTAGCTATATTGATTACGACGGCCGCGCCGAATGGCCGCGAGCGCGTACTAGCTTGATTTCTCTCTTTTACTTGTGGTCTGCTTAGAGATGTGAAATTTAGTTGATTTTTTCATATTTATTTGTGGCCTGTTTGATCTTGTTTTATGTATGTATATTGAAGAAACTTGTTTGTGGAGCTCTATTTTACAGCACAACTAAAAAGCAGTTTTCGGTGAAGCTCGCGCCGACTTTGCACGCTGTATCCGGATCGAGCGCGCTGTAAACAATTTTTACAGCGCTAAATTTTAGAACCTCCTCAGACTATAGGCGTAAAAAATGCGACGATTCACCACCCGGCCCTGGCCCTGGCCCATCGGCCATGTTCGCGTGCGCATCTCGATCTCCTCCGCGGCTCCACCCTAGCACACCATACCTTCCTCCACTGCGGAAAGCGGGCCGCAGCTGCAGTGCAGAGAATCCACCCATGTAAATGTAGATGTAGCTAGGGCATCTACCACGTACCCGACCGGTGGCCTTTCCACACGCGTCCCACGTTCACAGCGTCGTACGGCGATCCCGGAACGGAACGAGCCACTGCAGCTCCAGGCGATGCTGCATGCTGCTGACTGCGTACCCTACCTGCAGCAGGTCGGCACGTACTCTACATCCGCTACGTGTTCTCGTCCCCACCAATATACTCCACTGCTGTAATTGTTCGCGATTCAACCTTGCTTAGCTTTAACATCTGTAGCTGCATGCTTGTTACGCCTCCAACGGGTAAATTAAACGAGTAGCCAAGCCGTGAGTGGGGTCCAATAATATTTCATACTATTGGGCTTAATTGTTAGAGCATCTCCAGTCGCGTCCCCAAAGCATTCCCAAACCGATTTGTGGCGCGCCGGACAAAAAAAAAGGTTCCAGCCGCATCCCCTAAAGCCGATTTTTGTCCGGCGCGGCCCGATACATCCGGTGCCCCGAGCCCATCCACGTCCCACAGGGGACGCACCGGGCACACCGGACACAACGAAAAGCGAGGCGAAGCGACGCGGGCCCGACGCGTCAGCGGCACAGAGAAAATTCGTCTCCCACTCACGCCAAATCCCGCCCCTCCCGCCACAGCACGCCTATCCCGCCGCACATTTCTGGCCTCCCAACACATATCCCGCCGACGATTCATTTCTCCTATCCCGCCGATTTGTTTCTCCCTCCCGCCGTCCACCCGCCGCCGCTACCCTCTCTCCATTCCATGGCGCCGCCGACAGCCCCAAAAAAGATCAAGAAGCCGCCGGGCAATGAGACGAAAGGGGCGAAAGCGCCGTTCGCGAAGCCGCAGAAGGCGCCGGCTCCGAAGAAGAAGCCGGAAGGATGGACCAATGATCAATGGCAGCAAGATTGTCTGCGCCGGAAGATGCCGACGGCGGAGCGGAAAGGACGGAGGGCGGCGGAGCAGGAGAAGAAGGCTCTGGAGGCGCGCCAGCACCAGCACATAATGGCCGGGTGTATCGCCGCCACCAACGCGAGCCCACGGAGTACGTCCTTGCTGGTGTACGTTCTGGGAGTGATCTCTCTGTCGACATCCTCCTTCTACAACGACGGCCCCTCCGCCACTCCCGGGTGCCTGACGCCTAACTTGTCGCCCCAGTACCAGGATGCGCTGCTGCATGGCGGCTTCAACCCCAACAACCTCTTCTACTCCCCGGCGTACGAGCAAGCGCCTCAGCGCGAGCCAGGACCCGGTCCGGACGGCGCCCCGTTCACTGGCCGCAGGGGGCCGCTCGAATTCGATGGCACCGGTGCTGAGGAGGAGGAGGACGGGGTGAGGACGAGGAGGAGGAGGAGGAAGAGGAGGGGGTGGAGGACGACGACGACGATGAGGATGAAGAGGGCGGCGAGGAAGAGGACGAGGAGGGTGCCGCTGACGATGATCTCGTGGAGGTAGACCTTTCTCTCTCGCGACAAAAAGGCCGACGAAAGGTGGGCGGATCTGCTCAAGAGGCAAGAGGAGAAGTTGGAGCTCTAGAAACGCAGGGACGACATGTCCCTGCTGAAAGCGTCGATAAAGGGAATGTCTCCCCGGACGCGGAAGGCGCACAACTTCTTCAAAGGCCGGATCCTCGACGACATCGAAGCCAAAATGGCGGCGGCCGAGGCTGCGGCCGACGCAGCGGCGCATGCAGCGGCAGCGGCAGCAACCGCGGAGTAAGAGCCAGCAGACGCGTCTTCTACTACTACACCTGCGTTGGCCTCTGCCTCTGCGTCGGCGATGGAGCAGACGGAGCATGCACATCACCGGGCAGATCGCGACGAGGTGATCGTGATCGACGGGCCTACGTCGACTCAGGATACGTCGCCGTCGGCAAACCCCTTCTTCTAATTTAGCATGCACCACCGGTCTGTAATATGATCGCGCACTCAGTAATTTGATCGCCGCTACTCTGATCGCGATGATACGGTGGGAGCGATATCTTTTGATTGCAAAATATTTGAATTTTTGATTGGGGGTGGCGTTTGGGGGACGCGGCTGGGGAGCGACGTCCCCCAAACGCGGTATGAACAAAACATGTCCCCAAACGCTCGATCCGGCGCTTTTTGGGGGACGGTTTGGGGACGCGACTGGAGATGCTCTTATGGCATATATTTCTGGCTCTTGTTGGTGCATATTCGTCGAAAGTTTGCCATGATATACTTCATGTGCGATTGCAAAGAAATTTCTTCCATCTAGCCCAATTATGTGATGTTTTAACCTTGGGTGATTTTTACAGCAATACTCACAAACATGTGCATTGGTTTATTACATAAAATCGACATAGTTCAGTACGATTCTCAGATGGAGCAATTGCTTGATTTCTCCCAAAGAGTGCACATCACTTATCGGTTTGCCAACGAACTATCTGTAAGATATGTAAGAGCATCTCCAGCCGTCTCTTCGAGGAGGCTCCCGACAGTCCTTTTTTAATCCAGACAGCATTATTCATCCTAGCCGCCCGGCTTCTCGTTTTTTCCCGGATTTGGCCTTTAATCCATTCGGAGAGCCCAGACCATTCTCGGCCCCCCGGGGTCCGCTCGGGGACTCCGAACGAGAGAAAAGCGGGGACAGGCCCGCTCTATCGGCGAGAGAACACACGAACCCCACCACTTTGTCGATGCAAATCCCCCTCCCCTCACGTTGCTCTGTCGCCGCCGGCACCACCCCTCGCCAATCCGCCGGTCGGTTGCCTGAACTCCGCCGTCCCTCCAACCAGCAGCCTATATTCCGCCGCCCGTCGTGCCCTCTGCCTATATTCCGCATCGGGCAACTTCCTCGCGTCGCGCCTCATCGACACGCCCGGCAGGTGTTCGTCCAATTGCCTGGCCGGACATGGACTCTGACGAGGAGGAGGAGCAGATGTTCGCCGAGCTTTTTGAAGAAGAAATGACAGTCACCGCCTAAGACGAGGTGATCCTAGCTTGCATGTCCAGCTTGTACGCCGAGTCGGCCATTTTGGTCGCCGTGGTGGGTCGGCACCAGGTCGCCGGAAGTACAAGCCGAGGCAGCGAATGGAGGGCTACTGCATGCTCTACGCCGACTACTTCACCGACGACCCATTGCACGATGAGGCTGTTTTTAGGCGTCGTTTCAGGATGAGCGGGAAGCTCTTCCTGAGAATTGTGTATGCCCTTCGAGAGTACGACTCCTATTTCAGATGCAAGTTGGATTGCACCGACATGGTAGGGTTTTCCGTCCTGCAAAAGTGCATGGTGGCTATGCGGATGCTGGCATATGGAGTTCCGGGTGATTATGCCGATGACTATCTTCGGATTGGGGAGTCCACCGCCCTTGATTGTTTCTACTGGTTCTGCAGGGTGGTGATAGCAATGTTCAGGGACATCTACTTGAGATCACCCACTATCGAAGACACTGCTAAGATCATCGCTTTCAATGAAGCTCGAGGATTTCCAGGGATGCTTGGAAGCATTGACTGCATGCATTGGAAATGGAAGAACTGTCTGTTTGCCTGGCAGGGAATGTACAAGGGTCACAAAAAAGGCTGCACGATACTTGAGGCAGTAGCTACCCATGATCTCTGGATTTGGCACTTCTTCTTTGGCATGTCGGGATCCAACAACGACATCAACGTCTTGCAGTGCTCGCCGATCTTCTCCAAGCTTGTTGAGTGATACGTCTCCGACGTATCGATAATTTCTTATATTCCATGCCACATTATTGATGATATCTACATGTTTTATGCACACTTTATGTCATATTCGTGCATTTTCTGGAACTAACCTATTAACAAGATGCCGAAAAGCCAGTTGTTGTTTTCTCCTGTTTTTGGTTTCGTAAATCCTAGTAACGAAATATTCTCGGAATTGGACGAAATCAACGCCCGGGGTCCTATTTTGCCACGAAGCTTCCGGAAGACCGAAGGAGAGTCGAAGTGGGGCCACGAGGTGGCCGGACACCGAGGCGGCGCGGCCCGGGCCCTGGCCGCGCCGACCTATGGTGTGGGCCCTCGTGCCGCCTCTTTACCTCGCCCTTCCGCCTACAAATAGCCTCCATCGCGAAACCCCCGCACCGAGAGCCACGATACGGAAAACCTTACCGAGACGCCGCCGCCGCCAATCCCATCTCGGGGGATTCGGAGATCTCCTCCGGCACCCTGCCGGAGAGGGGATTCATCTCCCGGAGGACTCTTCACCGCCATGGTCGCCTCCGGAGTGATGAGTGAGTAGTTCACCCCTGGACTATGGGTCCATAGCGAGTAGCTAGATGGTTGTCTTCTCCTCATTGTGCTTCATTGTTGGATCTTGTGAGCTGCCTAACATGATCAAGATCATCTATCTGTAATACTATATGTTGTGTTTGTCGGGATCCGATGGATAGAGAATACTATGCTATGTTAATTATCAAGTTATTACCTATGTGTTGTTTAAGATCTTGCATGCTCTCCGTTATTAGTAGAGGCTCTGGCCAAGTTTTTGCTCTTAACTCCAAGAGGGAGTATTTATGCTCGATAGTGGGTTCATACCTCCATTAAATCTGGGACAATGACAGAAAGTTCTAAGGTTGTGGATGTGTTGTTGCCACTAGGGATAAAACATTGATGCTATGTCTAAGGATGTAGTTATTGATTACATTACGCGCCATACTTAATGCAATTGTCTGTTGTTTTGCAACTTAATACTGGAAGGGGTTCGGATGATAATCTGAAGGTGGACTTTTTAGGCATAGATGCATGCTGGATAGCGGTCTATGTACTTTGTCGTAATGCCCAATTAAATCTCACTATATTTATCATATCATGTATGTGCATTGTTATGCCCTCTCTATTTGTCAATTGCCCGACTGTAATTTGTTCACCCAACATGCTTTTATCTTATGAGAGAGACACCTCTAGTGAACTGTGGACCCCGGTCCATTCTTTTATACTGAAATACAAATCTGCTGCAATACTTGTTCTTTACTGTTCTCTGCAAACAATCATCTTCCACACAATACGGTTAATCCTTTGTTACAGCAAGCCGGTGAGATTGACAACCTCACTGTTTCGTTGGGGCAAAGTACTTTGGTTGTGTTGTGCAGGTTCCACGTTGGCGTCGGAATCTCGGGTGTTGCGCCGCACTACATCCCGCCGCCATCAACCTTCAACGTGCTTCTTGACTCCTACTGGTTCGATTAAACCTTGGTTTCTTATTGAGGGAAACTTGCCGCTGTGCGCATCACACCTTCCTCTTGGGGTTCCCAACGGACGTGTCAACTACACGCATCAAGCAAATTGCTGGCGCCGTTGCCGGGGAGATCAAGACACGCTGCAAGGGGAGTCTCCACTTCTCAATCTCTTTACTTTGTTTTCGTCTGGCTTTATTTTATTTACTACTTTGTTTGTTGCATTATATCAAAACACAAAAAAATTAGTTGCTAGCTTTACTTTATTTACTGTCTTGCACTCTATATCAAAAACACAAAAAAAAAAAATTAGTTACTTGCATTTACTTTATCTAGTTTGCTTTATTTACTATTGCTAAAATGAGTAATCCTGAAGTTGAAGTTCGTTCGTTAAAGCAACAAGGGGATGAGGAAAGTTTTAAAGATGCTAGGTCCAGGATTTTTACTTCTTATCGTAAAGCTGAACCTCAAATGACTCTAAGTTTGCTCCTTAGTAATTTTTATTTTGGTCTTATGATTCGCTATAGATATGCCTTGGATGTTCTAGCGGGAGGAGATTTCCTTCATTGCAATGGGGATCAAGCTTTTAATGCCATAAAGAAGTTGGTTGCATCACATGATTCAGCTAATAATTTCGATCCAGCCCTTATTAGCATTTATAATAGATTAAACACTCTTGAGACAAGTGCATCTCGCTTAAATGAAAATTATGGATATATTCGTAACCGTCTTGATCAAGTTTTAGTGAACTCTGAACCTTCATTATGGGATCCTACTATTAAAATTGTCATAGGTGACCAAACTCTTCATGCTAATTGTGATATTATGACTAAATTTTGCCTAATGCCTAAGAGTATGCATAAATCTTTGAAACTTTGGGAATTCGCTGAAGGGGGAGAAGGAATAACTCTTATTGATAACTCTGTTATAATTCCTAAAGGAATAGCTGCGGGTGTGCATACAACCATTCTTGGGAGAACAATATCCATTGATTATCTTGTCATTGAATGCGCAGGAACTCGGAATATCCCTGCTGAAATTATTGGGAGCAGTCATAGACATGAGAGAAGACACCCTAAAATTCACCTCTACATCCGGGGGTAATCATATATTCCCTAAGCCAAAGAGTAAGAAAAAGAACGAGAAAGGTAAGGGTAAAGCCCAAGGTAATGTAGATGCCTCATCTCTCGATAATACTTGATTTACACTTTCTGCGCCTAGCTGAAAGGCGTTAAAGAAAAGCGCTTATGGGAGACAACCCATGTTTTTACTACAGTATTTTTGTTTTGAATTTGAGTCTTGGAAGTTGTTTACTACTGTAGCAACCTCTCCTTATCTTAGTTTTGTGTTTTGTTGTGCCAAGTAAAGTCTTCGATAGTAAGGTTCATACTAGATTTGGATTACTGCGCAGAAACAGATTTCTTTGCTGTCACGAATCTGGGCCTAATTCTCTGTAGGTAACTCACAAAATTATGCCAATTTACGTGAGTGATCCTCAGATATGTACGCAACTTTCATTCAATTTGGGCATTTTCATTTGAGCAAGTCTGGTGACTCAATAAAATCCATCTTTACGGACTATTCTGTTTTGACAGATTCTGCCTTTTATTTCGCATTGCCTCTTTTGCTATGTTGGATGAATTTCTTTGATCCATTAATGTCCAGTAGCTTTATGCAATGTCCAGAAGTGTTAAGAATGATTGTTTCACCTCTGAACATGTTAATTTTTATTGTCCACTAACCCTGTAATGAGTTGTTTCGAGTTTGGTGTGGAGGAAGTTTTCAAGGATCAAGAGAGGAGTATGATGCAATATGATCAAGGAGAGTGAAAGCTCTAAGCTTGGGGATGCCCCGGTGGTTCACCCCTGCATATTTTAAGAAGACTCAAGCGTCTAAGCTTGGGGATGCCCAAGGCATCCCCTTCTTCATCGACAACATTATCAGGTTCCTCCCCTGAAACTATATTTTTATTCCGTCACATCTTATGTACTTTGCTTGGAGCGTCGGTTTGTTTTTGTTTGAATAAAATGGATCCTAGCATTCACTGTATGGGAGAGAGACACGCTCCGCTGTTGCATATGGACAAATATGTCCTTAGGCTTTACTCATAGTATTCATGGCGAAGGTTGAATCTTCTTCGTTAAATTGTTATATGGTTGGAATCGGGAAATGCTACATGTGGTAATTGATAAAATGTCTTGAATAATTTGATACTTGGCAATTGTTGTGCTCATGTTTAAGCTCTTGCATCATATACTTTGCACCCATTAATGAAGAAATACATAGAGCTTGCTAATTTGGTTTGCATATTTGGTCTCTCTAAAGTCTAGATAATTTCTAGTATTGAGTTTTGAACAACAAGGAAGACGGTGTAGAGTCTTATAATGTTTATCATATGTCTTTTATGTGAGTTTTGCTGCACCGTTCATCCTTGTGTTTGTTTCAAATAAACCTTGCTAGCCTAAACCTTGTATCGAGAGGGATTACTTCTCATGCATCCAAAATCCTTGAGCCAACCACTATGCCATTTGTGTCCACCATACCTACCTACTACATGGTATTTCTCCGCCATTCCAAAGTAAATTGCTTGAGTGCTACCTTTAAAATTCCATCATTCTCGTTTACAATATATAGCTCATGGAACAAAATAGCTTAAAAACTATTGTGGTATTGAATATGTACTTATGCACTTTATCTCTTATTAAGTTGCTCGTTGTGCGATAACCATGTTTCTGGGGACGCCATCAACTATTCTTTGTTGAATATCATGTGAGTTGCTATGCATGTCCGTCTTGTCCGAAGCAAGAGAGATCTACCACCTTAATGGTTGGAGCATGCATATTGTTAGAGAAGAACATTGGGCCGCTAACTAAAGCCATGATTCATGGTGGAAGTTTCAGTTTTGGACATATATCCTCAATCTCATATGAGAATAATAATTGTTGCCACATGCTTATGCATTAAAGAGGAGTCCATTATCTCGTTGTCCATGTTGTCCCGGTATGGATGTCTCAGTTGAGAATAATCAAAAGCGAGAAATCCAAAATGCGAGCTTTCTCCTTAGACCTTTGTACGGGCGGCATGGAGGTACCCCATTGTGACACTTGGTTAAAACATGTGTATTGTGATGATCCGGTAGTCCAAGCTAATTAGGACAAGGTGCGGGCACTATTAGTATACTATGCATGAGGCTTGCAACTTGTAAGATATAATTTACATAACTCATATGCTTTATTACTACCGTTGACAAAATTGTTTCATGTTTTCAAAATAAAAGCTCTAGCGCAAATATAGCAATCGATGCTTTACTCTTTGAAGGACCATTCTTTTTACTTTTATGTTGAGTCAGTTCACCTATCTCTCTCCACCTCAAGAAGCAAACACTTGTGTGAAGCTGTGCATTGATTCCTACATACTTGCATATTGCACTTATTATATTACTCTATGTTGACAATTATCCATGAGATATACATGTTACAAGTTGAAAGCAATCGCTGAAACTTAATCTTCCTTTGTGTTGCTTCAATACCTTTACTTTGATTTAGTGCTTTATGAGTTAACTCTTATGCAAGACTTATTGATGCTTGTCTTGAAGTACTATTCA
Source organism: Lolium rigidum (assembly GCF_022539505.1). Taxonomy (NCBI): domain Eukaryota; kingdom Viridiplantae; phylum Streptophyta; class Magnoliopsida; order Poales; family Poaceae; genus Lolium; species Lolium rigidum. The sequence goes on along the minus strand of NC_061513.1, from coordinate 52,045,066 downwards.
TGAAAAGTCTTTGCTTTATGATTCACTTGTTTACTCATGTCATTACCATTGTTTTGATCGCTGCATTCATTACATATGCTTACAATAGTATGATCAAGGTTATGATGGCATGTCACTTCGAAATTATCTTTCTTATCGTTTTACCTGCTCGGGACGAGCGAGAACTAAGCTTGGGGATGCTGATACGTCTCCGACGTATCGATAATTTCTTATGTTCCATGCCACATTATTGATGATATCTACATGTTTTATGCACACTTTATGTCATATTCGTGCATTTTACGGAACTAACCTATTAACAAGATGCCGAAGAGCCGGTTGTTGTTTTCTGCTATTTTTGGTTTCGAAATCCTAGTAACGAAATATTCTCGGAATTGGACGAAATCAACGCCCGGGGTCCTATTTTGCCACGAAGCTTCCGGAAGACCGAAGGAGAGTCGAAGTGGGGCCACGAGGTGGCCGGACACCGAGGCGGCGCGGCCCGGGCCCCGGCCGCGCCAACCTATGGTGTGGGCCCCTCGTGCCGCCTCTTTACCTGCCCTTCCGCCTACAAATAGCCTCCATCGCGAAACCCCCAGTACCGAGAGCCACGATACGGAAAACCTTATTGAGACGCCGCCGCCGCCAATCCCATCTCGGGGGATTCTGGAGATCTCCTCCGGCACCCTGCCGGAGAGGGGATTCATCTCCCGGAGGACTCTTCACCGCCATGGTCGCCTCCGGAGTGATGAGTGAGTAGTTCACCCCTGGACTATGGGTCCATAGCGGTAGCTAGATGGTTGTCTTCTCCTCATTGTGCTTCATTGTTGGATCTTGTGAGCTGCCTAACATGATCAAGATCATCTATCCGTAATACTATATGTTGTGTTTGTCGGGATCCGATGGATAGAGAATACTATGTTATGTTAATTATCAAGTTATTACCTATGTGTTGTTTAAGATCTTGCATGCTCTCCGTTATTAGTAGAGGCTCGGCCAAGTTTTTGCTCTTAACTCCAAGAGGGAGTATTTATGCTCGATAGTGGGTTCATGCCTCCATTAAATGCGGGACGGTGACGAGAAAGTTCTAAGGTTGTGGATGTCTCTGTTGCCACTAGGGATAAAACATTGATGCTATGTCTAAGGATGTAGTTATTGATTACATTACGCGCCATACTTAATGCAATTGTCCGTTGTTTTGCAACTTAATACTGGAAGGGGTTCGGATGATAACTCGAAGGTGGACTTTTTAGGCATAGATGCATGTCTGGATAGCGGTCTATGTACTTTGTCGTAATGCCCAATTAAATCTCACTATATTTATCATATCATGTATGTGCATTGTTATGCCCTCTCTATTTGTCAATTGCCCGACTGTAATTTGTTCACCCAACATGCTTTTATCTTATGGGAGAGACACCTCTAGTGAACTGTGGACCCCGGTCCATTCTTTTATACTTGAAATACAAATCTGCTTGCAATACTTGTTCTTTACTTGTTCTCTGCAAACAATCATCTTCCACACAATACGGTTAATCCTTTGTTACGAGCAAGCCGGTGAGATTGACAACCTCACTGTTTCGTTGGGGCAAAGTACTTTGGTTGTGTTGTGCGGGTTCCACGTTGGCGCCGGAATCTCCGGTGTTGCGCCGCACTACATCCCGCCGCCATCAACCTTCAACGTGCTTCTTGACTCCTACTGGTTCGATTAAACCTTGGTTTCTTACTGAGGGAAACTTGCCGCTGTGCGCATCACACCTTCCTCTTGGGGTTCCCAACGGACGTGTCAACTACACGCATCATTGAGGGTCATGCTCCCCCGATTAACTTTGTGATCAATGGCCAACATTACAACAAGGGATACTATCTTGCAGACGGTATCTATCCAAAGTGGGCAACATTTGTAAAGACTATCTCAAACCCCGTCCTCCCGAAGGAGCAGGAGTTTGTCATGGAACAAGAAGGTTGCCGAAAGGACGTCGAGCGTGCATTTGGTATCCTCCAGCAGAGATTTGTTGTAGTCTGGTTCCCCGCTTTGACTTGGTCCAAAGATCAAATGTGGAAGGTGATGAACTATTGTGTGTGCTTACACAACATGACTATCGAGAATGAGTGAAAGTATTCGGTTCCTCTGAGCGAACAAGCTGCACCATATGATAGAGAGGGTGTTCTTGCACATCCTAATCACCAGGGAGCCGGCATCGTGGGCTGCGTTCATCGCTATGTGTCAGGAGATTCGAAACTCCACAATGCATCAACAACTGCAGGATGATCTGGTGGAGCACATATGGACGCTTCGAGGCAATACCAACTAGTTTCCATTTGATTTGTTTGAAAACTTGTCAATTTATTTGCTTGTTTTATTGAACTGTAAATGTTTATTTTTAAAAATAAGCCAAATGTTGGCGAAACTGGTCAAATTCGCCGAACTGTGCTGGATATTTGGCAGCTAGGGATGTTTTTTGTCTGAAAAACGCTGAACACCGGGCGTCTACTGATAACCCACAAGTATAGGGGA
>NC_061513.1:52024106-52042469 GCF_022539505.1 Lolium rigidum | reverse complement strand
CACCGCTGCCATCTCCACCGCCATCTTCATCACCGCTGCTGCTCCCATGAGGAGGGAGTAGTTCTCCATCGAGGCTCGGGGCTGTACCGGTAGCTATGTGGTTCATCTCTCTCCTATGTACTTCAATACAATAATCTCATGAGCTGCCTTACATGATTGAGATTCATATGATGATGCTTGTAATCTAGATGTCACTATGCTAGTCAAGTGAGTTTTACTTATGTGATCTCCGGAGACTCCTTGTCCCACGTGTGTAAAGGTGACGGTGTGTGCACCGTGTGGGTCTCTTAGGCTATATTTCACAGAATACTTACTCACTGTTATGAATGGCGTAGTGAAGTGCTTATTTATATCTCTTTATGATTGCAATGTGTTTTGTATCACAATTTATCTATGTGCTACTCTAGTGATGTGTTATTAAAGTAGTTTATTCCTCCTGCACGGTGTAATTTTGACAGTGTGTGCATCCGTGTTAGTACTTGGCGTATGCTATGATCATGATCTCTTGTAGATTGTGAAGTTAACTATTGCTATGATAGTATTGATATGATCTATTCCTCCTACGTGGCGTGAAGGTGACAGTGTGCATGCTATGTTAGTACTTGGTTTAGTCGTGTTGATCTTTCTTGCACTCTAAGGTTATTTAAATATGAACATTGAATTGTGGAGCTTGTTAACTCCAGGCATTGAGGGTTCGTGTAATCCTACGCAATGTGTTCATCATCCAACAAGAGTGTAGAGTATGCATTTATCTATTACAGTTATGTGATCAATGTTGAGAGTGTCCACTAGTGAAAGTCTAATCCCTAGGCCTTGTTCCTAAATACGCTATCGCTGCTTGTTTACTTGTTTCTACTGCGTTACTACTGCTGCGTTACTACTTCTTGCGTTACTACTTGCTTGTTTACTCGTCCTGGGCAAAGCACTTCTAGTGCCGTTGCCACTGCTCATACTTATTTATACCACCTGTATTTCACTATCTCTTCGCCGAACTAGTGCACCTATTAGGTGTGTTGGGGACACAAGAGACTTCTTGCTTTGTGGTTGCAGGGTTGCACGAGAGGGATATCTTTGACCTCTTCCTCCCTGAGATCGATAAACCTTGGGTGATCCACTTAAGGGAAACTTGCTGCTGTTCTACAAACCTCTGCTCTTGGAGGCCCAACACTGTCTACAAGAATAGAAGCACCCGTAGACATCAAGCTATTTTCCGGCGCCGTTGCCGAGGAGGAAAGGTAAAAAGGCACTCATACTCCGGTTCCGGGTAACGGTACTTTTACAGGCGCCATTGTGTTAGTGCTCGAAGCTATTTCCTTTAGATCCTGCAATTGCATCTTTTTGTTTCTTGTTTACACTAGTTTGGCATAATGGACAACAATGAGCTTCTTATTCTATTTCCTGATTTAAAAAATGGATTGTTTGATGCGAAAATTAAAAAACCTATGAAATCTTATTTGCATGCTGGTAGTAATATTAGTATGAACGCTTTGAACACCATTGTTAATAATGATATAGAAAGTTCTAAGCTTGGGGAAGATGGTTTTCATGATCTTTTTAGTCCCCCAAGCATTGAGGAGAAAATTTTCTTTGATGATACTTTGCCTCCTATTTATGATGATTATAATAGTGGTCTTTTGGTACAACCTACTATGGAGAGTAAATTTTATTGTGATTATACTATGCCTCCTACACTTGATGAGAATAATAATGATAGCTACTTTGTTGAATTTGCTCCCGCTATTACTAATAAACTTGATTATGCTTATGTGGAGAGTAATAATTTTATGCATGAGACTCATGATAAGAATGCTTTATGTGATAGTTATAATGTTGAGTTTGCTCATGTTGCTACTGAAAGTTATTATGAGAGAGGAAAATATGGTTGTAGAAATTTTCATGTTACTAAAACACCTCTCTATGTGCTGAAATTTTTGAAGCTACACTTGTTCTATCTTCCTATGCTTGTTACTTTGCTCTTCATGAACTTGTTTATTTACAAGATTCCTATGCATAGGAAGCATGTTAGGCTTAAATGTGTTTTGAATTTGCCTCTTGATGCTCTCTTTTGCTTCAAATACTATTTCTTGCGAGTGCATCATTAAAGCTGCTGAGCCCATCTTAATGGCTATAAAGAAAGAACTTCTTGGGAGATAACCCATGTGTTATTTTGCTACAGTACTTTGTTTTATATTTGTGTCTTGGAAGTTGTTTACTACTGTAGCAACCTCTCCTTATCTTAGTTTTGTGTTTTGTTGTACCAAGTAAAGTCTTTGATAGTAAAGTAAGTACTAGATTTGGATTACTGCGCAGTTCCAGATTTCTTTGCTGTCACGAATCTGGGTCTACCTCCCTGCAGGTAGCTCAGAAAATTAAGCCAATTTACGTGCATGATCCTCAGATATGTACGCAACTTTCATTCAATTTGAGCATTTTCATTTGAGCAAGTCTGGTGGCCTAATAAAATCCATCTTTACGGACTGTTCTGTTTTGACAGATTCTGCCTTTTATTTCGCATTGCCTCTTTTGCTATGTTGGATGAATTTCTTTGATCCATTAATGTCCAGTAGCTTTATGCAATGTCCAGAAGTGTTAAGAATGATTGTGTCACCTCTGAACATGTTAATGTTTATTGAGCACTAACCCTCTAATGAGTTGTTTCGAGTTTGGTGTGGAGGAAGTTTTCAAGGATCAAGAGAGGAGTATGATGCAATATGATCAAGGAGAGTGAAAGCTCTAAGCTTGGGGATGCCCCGGTGGTTCACCCCTGCATATTCTAAGAAGACTCAAGCGTCTAAGCTTGGGGATGCCCAAGGCATCCCCTTCTTCATCGACAACATTATCGGGTTCCTCCCACTGAAACTATATTTTTATTCCGTCACATCTTATGCACTTTGCTTGGAGCGTCGGTTTGTTTTTGTTTTTGTTTTGTTTGAATAAAATGGATCCTAGCATTCACTTTATGGGAGAGAGACACGCTCCGCTGTAGCATATGGACAAATATGTCCTTAGGCTCTACTCATAGTATTCATGGCGAAGTTTCATCTGCGTTAAATTGTTATATGGTTGGAATTGGAAAATACTACATGTAGTAACTCTAAAATGTCTTGGATAATTTGATACTTGGCAATTGTTGTGCTCATGTTTAAGCTCTTGCATCATATACTTTGCACCTATTAATGAAGAAACACTTAGAGCTTGCTAATTTGGTTTGCATATTTGGTTTCTCTAGAGTCTAGATAACATCTAGTATTGAGTTTTGAACAACAAGGAAGACGGTGTAGAGTCTTATAATGTTTACAATATGTCTTTTATGTGAGTTTTGCTGCACTTTGGTTCATCCTTGTGTTTGTTTCAAATAACCTTGCTAGCCTAAACCTTGTATCGAGAGGGAATACTTCTCATGCATCCAAAATACTTGAGCCAACCACTATGCCATTTGTGTCCACCATACCTACCTACTACATGGTATTTATCCGCCATTCCAAAGTAAATTGCTTGAGTGCTACCTTTAAAATTCCATCATTCACCTTTGCAATATATAGCTCATGGGACAAATAGCTTAAAAACTATTGTGGTATTGAATATGTACTTATGCACTTCATCTCTTATTAAGTTGCTTGTTGTGTGATAACCATGCTTCTGGGGACGCCATCAACTATTCTTTGTTGAATATCATGTGAGTTGCTATGCATGTCCGTCTTGTACGAAGTAAGAGAGATCTACCACCTTTATGGTTGGAGCATGCATATTGTTAGAGAAGAACTTTGGGCCGCTAACTAAAGCCATGATTCATGGTGGAAGTTTTAGTTTTGGACATATATCCTCAATCTCATATGAGAATAATAATTGTTGCCACATGCTTATGCATTAAAGAGGAGTCCATTATCTGTTGTCCATGTTGTCCCGGTATGGATATCTAAGTTGAGAATAATCAAAAGCGAGAAATCCAAAATGCGAGCTTTCTCCTTAGACCTTTGTACGGGCGGCATGGAGGTACCCCATTGTGACACTTGGTTAAAACATGTGCATTGCAAAGATCCGGTAGTCAAGCTAATTAGGACAAGGTGCGGGCACTATTAGTATACTATGCATGAGACTTGCAACTTGTAAGATATAATTTACATAACTCATATGCTTTATTACTACCGTTGACAAAATTGTTTCATGTTTTCAAAATAAAAGCTCTAGCACAAATATATCAATCGATGCTTTCCTCTTTGAAGGACCATTCTTTTACTTTTATGTTGAGTCAGTTCACCTATCTCTCTCCACCTCAAGAAGCAAACACTTGTGTGAACTATGCATTGATTCTTACATACTTGCATATTGCACTTGTTATATTACTCTATGTTGACAATTATCCATGAGATATACATGTTACAAGTTGAAAGCAACCGCTGAAACTTAATCTTCCTTTGTGTTGCTTCAATACCTTTACTTTGATTTATTGCTTTATGAGTTAACTCTTATGTAAGACTTATTGATGCTTGTCTTGAAGTACTATTCATGAAAAGTCTTTGCTTTATGATTCACTTGTTTACTCATGTCATTACCATTGTTTTGATCGCTGCATCCACTACATATGTTTACAAATAGTATGATCAAGGTTATGATGGCATGTCACTTCAGAAATTATCTTTGTTATCGTTTTACCTGCTCGGGACGAACAGAACTAAGCTTGGGGATGCTTGATACGTCTCCGACGTATCGATAATTTCTTATGTTCTATGCCATATTATTGATGATACCTACATGTTTTATGCACACTTTATGTCATATTCGTGCATTTTATGGAACTAACCTATTAACAAGATGCCGAAGTGCCGATTGCTTGTTTTGCTTGTTTTTGGTTTCAGAAATCCTAGTAACGAAATATTCTCGGAATTGGACGAAATCAAGACCCGGGGGCCTATTTTGCCACGAACCTTCCGGAAGACCGAAAGGGATACGAAGTGGGGCCACGAGGGGCTGCCACCATAGGGCGGCGCGGCCCAGCCCTTGGCCGCGCCGACCTGTGGTGTGGGGCCCCCGTGTGGCCCCCCACGCTGCCCTTCCGCCTACTTAAAGCCTCTGTCGCGAAACCCCTGAGACGAAGAACCACGATACGGAAAACCTTCCAGAGCCGCCGCCATCGCGAAGCCAAGATCTGGGGGACAGGAGTCTGTTCCGGCACCCTGCCGGAGCGGGGAAGTGCCCCCGGAAGGCTTCTCCATCGACACCGCTGCCATCTCCACCGCCATCTTCATCACCGCTGCTGCTCCCATGAGGAGGGAGTAGTTCTCCATCGAGGCTCGGGGCTGTACCGGTAGCTATGTGGTTCATCTCTCTCCTATGTACTTCAATACAATAATCTCATGAGCTGCCTTACATGATTGAGATTCATATGATGATGCTTGTAATCTAGATGTCACTATGCTAGTCAAGTGAGTTTTACTTATGTGATCTCCGGAGACTCCTTGTCCCACGTGTGTAAAGGTGACAGTGTGTGCACCGTGTGGGTCTCTTAGGCTATATTTCACAGAATACTTACTCATTGTTATGAATGGCGTAGTGAAGTGCTTATTTATATCTCTTTATGATTGCAATGTGTTTTGTATCACAATTTATCTATGTGCTACTCTAGTGATGTGTTATTAAAGTAGTTTATTCCTCCTGCACGGTGTAATGGTGACAGTGTGTGCATCCGTGTTAGTACTTGGCGTATGCTATGATCATGATCTCTTGTAGATTGTGAAGTTAACTATTGCTATGATAGTATTAATATGATCTATTCCTCCTACGTGGCGTGAAGGTGACAATGTGCATGCTATGTTAGTACTTGGTTTAGTCGTGTTGATCTTTCTTGCACTCTAAGGTTATTTAAATATGAACATTGAATTGTGGAGCTTGTTAACTCCGGCATTGAGGGTTCGTGTAATCCTACGCAATGTGTTCATCATCCAACAAGAGTGTAGAGTATGCATTTATCTATTCTGTTATGTGATCAATGTTGAGAGTGTCCACTAGTGAAAGTATAATCCCTAGGCCTTGTTCCTAAATACTGCTATCGCTGCTTGTTTCTTGTTTTCTTGCGTTACTACTTGCTGCGTTACTACTCGCTGCGCTACTACTTGCTTGTTTCTTGTCCTGGGCAAAGCACTTTTCGGTGCCGTTGCCACTTGCTCATACTTATTTATGCCACCTGTATTTCACTATCTCTTCGCCGAACTAGTGCACCTATTAGGTGTGTTGGGGACACAAGAGACTTCTTGCTTTGTGGTTGCGGGGTTGCATGAGAGGGATATCTTTGACCTCTTCCTCCCTGAGATCGATAAACCTTGGGTGATCCACTTAAGGGAAACTTGCTGCTGTTCTACAAACCTCTGCTCTTGGAGGCCCAACACTGTCTACAAGAATAGAAGCACCCGTAGACATCAAGGAGGCACTCGAGGAGGAGGCCCGCCAGCGGCGTGAGGCGCAGCAGGCGGCGGATCTAGCGGCGTTCTCCGCCCTGCCTCCGCAGCTGAGGAGGCCGCGGCGGCAGCAGCGTGGCAGGAGCAGCAGTGCGACACCGTTGCGGCGTTCGGCGCCTCGGCCGGGACAAGAGGCGCGACGGCGCCGGTACCGGGAGGAGATGGAGCAGCGATGGGCTGACGAGCGCCGGCGCCGGCGCGATGAGCGGCGAGACGCTCTTCCGTGAACGGCGTGACTCGATCGAGCGCCGGCGACGTGAGTCGATCGAGCTCCGCGGCGGGTGACGGCGGAGGAGCGTCGGCGGCGGGAGGCGGCGCCGACGGCGCTATGGGGGAGGCGGGCGGAGCGGTTGGCGGCGGAGGCCGACGCGTTTGCGGCGGCGATGATGGAGGCGCCAACGGATGTGGAGGAGGAGGCGCCAATGGAGGAGGAGGAGGCCGAGGCGGAGGAGACCGAGGTGGAGGACGGCGACGACGACGAGTTCGGCCCGCGGTCCGACGACGACGGGCCGCACCCGGACGAGACGGCCGATCAGCAACGCGCCCTCGTCGAGTCCTTCGAGTCGGAGAAGAAGCTCCGAGGACGACGCCCGTGCCCGCGAAGAGGCGCATATTCGTCGCGCCATCGAGCTCTCCCTCCGAGCGGCGGCAGCGAGGGACGGCGGAGGACGCGCGGCGGGAGCGGCACCGTCCGGCCACCGCCGAACGCAAGGAGAGGAGGCGCGCGCAGGAGGAGCTGCGGCGTAGGGGAGGCGACGACGGGGCGGGGCCGTCGAACGCGCCGCCGGGCGGTCGGTAGTCTAGGTTTAGATGAAATCTAGCCGTTTTCATTCAAACTTTGTAATATATAATCAAAATTGAATGAAAACCTTTATTTTCGTGCACAAATATTCATTTGGGGACGGCGTTTGGGGGACGCGGCTGGGGAGCGACGTCCCCCAAACGCGGCACGAACAAAACACGTCCCCCAAACGCTCGATCCGGCGCGGTTTGGGGGACGCGACTGGAGATGCTCTAAGCGCGCCTTGGTATGTTTTGTTTGATAACAACAATGATACATACACTAACGGGAAATTGTTACGTAACTTACTTACGGGCTGATGTGTCAATCATGCAATGGTTGCAGTTCCAATTACTTGAGCCCACAAAAAATTTACGTAAATATAGCAATTGGTTTCATAATCACAGTGACGCCATGAGCATGATGATTTAGTTAAATCAATCAGTGCTACTCAGCGCTCTCTCATCAGCCATCCGTCCAACGTACTCTGGCCGGCCTTGAGATGGATTAACAGAACTAATCCCGGTCGGTGGAAGTGCTCTGTCACATGCGTGCGTGAGGCCTCGTAATCTGTAGATAAAAATGTGGACTGATGTCGTGTGCGATCTACAGGCCTTGCTTGTTGGGTGTAGTTAGGGTTGAAAATAAAACGGAAACGGACGGAAATGTGTTTTACGTTTCTTTCTATTTTATCGGAATCGAAAATGGAATCGGAAACCCCAAAAAAAACGAATATGATAACGAAAATCATCGGATATGAATACAAAACCGGAGACGTAGCGGTTACTTTACGAAAACGGATATTTGCCACAACACAGTGCGGCATAAGAGCATCTTCAGCCGCGTCCCCAAACCGCGCCGGATTGAGCTTTTGGGGGACGTGTTTTGTCTGTGCCGCGTTTGGAGGACGTCGCTCCCCAGTCGCGTCCCCCAAATAAAATTTCGGAAATTTTAAACTTAACGAGATTCGATTACATTCGTCCAAACTTACATAGATTCGATCGAAATTTGACTAAATTTAAACTAAACCTAATCTAGAACCACTTGCGGCGGCCGAAGGCGTCGTAGTACTGCTGAAAGTTGTACATGTCGTCGGTGACGACCTCCTGCTTGACGCGCTCGTCGACGGGCTCGTCGACGGGCTCGTCCTTCACCAAGATGCTTGGTCCTGCCTCGCCGTCGTCGGTGAGGTCCACCAGCGGCTTGCCGGAGTCGCGGATGGACATGGCGATCGCCGCGTCCAGGTCGCCCCTCCAGGCGTCCTTGTCGTTCATGGACGCCAAGAACGCCACCCGCAGCCTTGGGCAGTCCTCGGGGTCGTCGCTGCTGGCGATGAGCCGCTGCTGCCGCTCGTACTCCGCCGGCGAGCGCCGCCTGCGGCCGCTTCCTCCGGCTCCTCCTTCACCTCCGGCTTCGGGATGAGGAGGGCGCCGCCGCGCCTCCCTTGCTTCCGCCGGCTGCCGCTGCCGCCACGCCTCGTGTTGACGGGCGTCGCCGGCTCCTCCTTCACCTCCCGTTTGGGGACGGTGTAGGGCGCCGACCGGTACGACGAGGACGGCGTCGATCGCGCCGGTCCCGAGGAAGAAGAGTGCGAGGAGGACTAGTACGTCGTCCTCCTCGGCTGCCATTGAGGAGACGGCGGCGGCGGCGGCGGCATCTCCAACCTTGGAGCGCCGTTGCGGATGCCGCGGATGACGTTGTCGAGGTGCGCCCGGAACGCCCCGAGACGGGGTGCGGCCGTCCTTGTTCCAGCTGTTGGGGCTGCCGACGAGGTTGTCGGTGCTGTGCATCTCGACGTCGTACTTCGCCTTGAAGTACGTCGTTCACCAGGCGTCGTTGTTGTCGACCGCCCACGTCGGATCCAACCGCTCCTCGGCGGTGAGTTGAGCCCGCCGGGCCTTGATGGCGTCCCTCCATTGATCCGAGCCCGGCTTCGGCGGCGGCGGGACGCCCATGCCATTCACGGCCATCTTCCGGCCGCCGCCGCGGCGGCCGCATGTCCGGCGGGGCCGGATACCGGGCGTGGTACAGCGCCCACGCCTCCGGCACGGTGAGGCTACCGCGGCCGAAGCCGTTCGTCGCGGCGATCTTGCGGCGGGACGAGCTCGACATTTTTGGAGCGGCGAGGAGAAGATGCGGGAGGGGGAGGCGGCGGCGACGATAAGGATTGTGGCGGCGAGAGCTGCGGGGCGTCTTAAAACGGCGGCGGCGGCGGGTGGTTGCACGCGGTAACTCCGGCGCGGACGGCCACGCGGCCATGCACGGCGAGACGGCGTCCCTGCATCGCCCGAGAAAACGGGGACGCCATTAACGTCGCTTGACCAAAGGTAGGCGACGGGGTTTTAGCTTTCCGTGCCGCTGACGGGACGGCCCCGCCACTCCCCGCCTCGCTTTTCGTTGTGTCCGGCGTGCCCGGTGCGTCCCATGTGGGACGGGGACGGGCTCGGAGCGCTGGACACCGTATGGGGGCGCGCCGGACAAAAATGGGCTTTGTGGGACGCGGCTGGAACGGTTTTTTTGTCCGGCGCGCCCCAAATCGCTTTGGGGGACGCTTTGGGGGACGCGGCTGGAGATGCTCTAATACCTTGATTTGTAGAACTGAAAGACACACATAAATAAAATAATAATAAGATAAGATATATCACTTAACTTCGATAAGTGGCAATTCAACATAAAGTAACACACACAGTTTAACGGCTGCATGCACACGTAATTATACAAAGTTTTTTTTCGAGAATGAAAAAAAAAATGTATGCCTACTAAATCCACGGTCCTCTCTAGGTTATATTTCCGGAAACTTTCCGTATTTATTTTTCCAGAATTTCCTCTGTTGTTTTCCTTTCCGTCGAAAAGGGTTCCCTCGTTTTCGTTTCCGTTTCCGTTTATGATTTTGCCGTTTCCGTTTCTTTTCCTCGAAATGCCGCTTCCTTTTCCGTATTTGGCCCTCCATTTCCTTTTTCTTCGGAAACAGAAGGAAAGTTTCCCTTTCATTTTCAATCCTAGGTGTAGTGATTAAAAAATTAAGTAATAAAGCGTTTTTTATTAAAAAAGAATCTACACATTAAGGGCACAAAATATGCCCGTTTCATCAGTGGAAAACATCATTCATATGGGAGAAAGAAGAGGGAGGCCATCATTCATTCATCGAATTTTAAAACTAGTACGCAGTGAAGGCTTCGTCGGCTCGATCGGGAGCCCATGCCGCCAAAGGCCACTTGCTGCCCCCTATTCTTCCTCTTTGTGGCTGAGGGTGGCGATGCTAGCCTCTGTGGCCAACCGAATGAAGGCTACGTTGCGGGCGTTCTCAATGACGTCCTTGACGGTCTGGCAGGCCTTCACCAGAACGTGATACTCCCGGCCATGTTTTCTGCTTGTGGTGGACGACCTCATGGCCGAAGTCCTTGCCGACGCGGCGCCACGGGCACCCCGCCGAGGCTGATGGTTAAGCCCCTCGGCACCATCACTTTTGGCGGCACGAGTATGTCATAGCACACTCGGTGGGCTCGTGCCAGGACATCCATAGCATGTCCATCCGACGGTGGGAAAGAAGACTTCAACTTCCGGATGGCCATCATCAATGTCCGCGAATGATTCGAGCGGCCGACATTGACGGCCGAGCAGAACTAGATCCACCATTATTGGTGAGGCTGTTAGCAAATAAACCACGACGGGTGTGTCCGTCGGGTTCGTGTGTGCGTTGTGTACGTAGTTAGCTGCAGTAGACGTCTGGTCGTCCGATCAGTTGCTGGCGAAGTCTTCATGCATGAGCCGCGTGTGGGCGCGGCCGGAGAATCGGCAGCACAGCAGGAGACTTGATCAACATGGACTGCTCTTGTTCCGTGCGTGCGAAGTGGCAGGAGTGGCGTCCGGGTGAAGAGGATCAAGTCAGCTGATAGAGCATGGAGTTAGTTCGTTAGTGGAGCGTGTCGTGGGCGCGGCGGTAGCGAGATGGGCAGCGTGCGTGCGGCCTGTGTTAGCCCCGGGTATAAATACCTCTCTATGTACTGATCGATTCGGTGTGCTGGTATGAGCCAGCTGAAATAAAGAAACTAGGGTGTCAGTGCGCCCGTGGCGGCGTTTGTGCGCCGGCCGGAAAATTTGGTTGTCTCCCGTCTTCTACCTTCGTCTGTGCGAGAGAGATAGAGAGGGCAGCGGCGTCAGTGTCGCCGGAGGGCTGGTTCGGCGTGTGTCGCCGAGGCCAGCCCCAACATTTGGTATCAGAGCCTTCATGGCCTGAGGCCGTGGAGCATAGCCATGCCGTGCGTGCGGGGAGCGCGGCGGCCGCGGCGGACCTGCGTGGTGGCGTAGAGGCTGCGGTGGCGCGGCGTGGCTCGGCGGCATGGAGGAGAAGCCGTTCGTGCGGCGGGTGAGGCAGCTTGAGCGGCCACGTTGCTTGCGTCAGGGCGCGGCATGTGCGTGAGCCGAGGGCGTGCAGATCACCGGAGGAGAACACGTCCAGCGGAGCGCAGGACGGTCGCGTCGATCATGTCAATGCGTGATCGTGTGCGCGAGCCGGGCGTGCATGGCGTGGCGTCATGGAGGAGCTCGGCGTGTGTCGCCGAGGAGCTCGGTGGCGGAGTCGGGCGTGTATCGCCGGCGGAGAAGGAGCTCGGCGTGTGTCGTTGAGGAAGAAGATGGAGGCACGGCGGCGGCCACAACCGTCGACGACGAGCCGGCCATAATGTTGGTCGTGGTTTAGGGGGAGATTGTTAGCAAATAAACCACGACGGGTGTGTCCGTCGGGTTCGTGTGTGCGTTGTGTACGTAGTTAGCTGCAGTAGACGTCTGGTCGTCCGATCAGTTGCTGGCGAAGTCTTCATGCATGAGCCGCGTGTGGGCGCGGCCGGAGAATCGGCAGCACAGCAGGAGACTTGATCCAACATGGACTGCTCTTGTTCCGTGCGTGCGAAGTGGCAGGAGTGGCGTCCGGGTGAAGAGGATCAAGTCAGCTGATAGAGCATGGAGTTAGTTCGTTAGTGGAGCGTGTCGTGGGCGCGGCGGTAGCGAGATGGGCAGCGTGCGTGCGGCCTGTGTTAGCCCCGGGTATAAATACCTCTCTATGTACTGATCGATTCGGTGTGCTGGTATGAGCCAGCTAAAATAAAGAAACTAGGGTGTCAGTGCGCCGGCCGGAAAATTTGGTTGTCTCCCGTCTTCTACCTTCGTCTGTGCGAGAGAGATAGAGAGGGCAGCGGCGTCAGTGTCGCCGGAGGGCTGGTTCGGCGTGTGTCGCCGAGGCCAGCCCCAACAGAGGCAGAAGACGAAGAGGCCGTCGGTTGCTGTCATGCGGGCCTGAGGACTACACGGGAGGACACACGAGCGGTCCGCGTCACATCCGCTCTGACACATTCCTAACCCAAAGTAGGTCGATCTGCGATCTAGGTCCGCTTAAGTCATGCCGCTGAGCTGAGTCTTCCTTGTTCTCTGTCCACGCGGACCAAAAGGGACAACGGGCTGCTAGAGATGATATCAAGTGCATATAGTACATCTGTAGCGGAATAAAGATGTATTACTTATTTTAGAATGAAGGTACTCGTAGCAGGTAGCAACCACAGGTGGCCCGATGTCCATGATACTCCCCTGTCTCATGGAATATGTTAAGAGATTCATCTAAACTTAGATGCATCTAGACACTAAATAGTATCTAGATACACCCCATGAAACTCCGGTGTATCAGCGGTTGATGATAAGTCCGGGGAGGCAATTGGTGTTGGGACTTGGTAGATCGTACAATGCATTCTCTAGCTCCTCTTTATATTGCAAAAAAAACTTCTTTTTCTTCAGCAGTGGAAGACGCATGGAGCACGATGTCGACCGGGGAACCGAAACTCCCATCTCGTCGATCCTTGGGCGCGCTTGAGTTGGAAGCGAAACAAACAAGAAAAACACCAGCGAGGCGAGGCGAGCTGCTCGATCGGACGATGTTAGCGTTTGTGCTTGTGCATGAATGAGTTGTTCACTTGTTCCCTCTGTTGGGGGCTCGATTGGACAATTTAACTGAAACTGGTCTGGGGATTATGTTGAGCTTTGCCTTGCACACGCGTGCGCGCCTAACTGGAGTATTTGATTTTCAGTCGTTTTCAACATGAGATTATCACAAAAAGATAAAGATAAAGCGCACATATCACGAGACGATGACACTTCAGTATACCCCATTCATCCTTGTAGCTTCCCCTGTATACCAGGCCTGAAATTTTGGCTTCTCAATCAATCATTCTGAAGCCATGCATACATAATTGAGGAATGAGGACAATGCAAATCATGGTATAGTCATGCGCCAACAACCAGCAACAAGTCACGCATGCACCGTCACATGCCATGTGCGACGCTTATATAGTTCGCCGAATAGTAGAAATGAAATACTAACAAGGTGCGCCTCACAAGATGTACATTCTGCGTGTAATCATGGAGTATACATACTCATATGGGGTGGGGGAATAAAAAGGCAGCAGATTCCGTAGAAGAAGCTGAATGCACTTGTAGAGTATATACTAAACCTGAGCTGAGCTGACATGTCCACTTTAAGCAAACACTGTTGTCCCCTTCCCACTGATGATAGTTGCCGCTCTGAATCTTGAGCACCGATCTTACTGCACCGGCAATA
The DNA here is from genome assembly GCF_022539505.1 of Lolium rigidum. Classification (NCBI taxonomy): domain Eukaryota; kingdom Viridiplantae; phylum Streptophyta; class Magnoliopsida; order Poales; family Poaceae; genus Lolium; species Lolium rigidum. Next base: position 52,028,632 of record NC_061513.1, on the reverse strand, counting down.
TAGCCTGTAGACTGTAGCAGTTGATGGTTTTAAGCAAAGAGAGGATGGAGGCAGAGTAAAGACAAGGAAAAATCGAGTTGAGTGTACCGTGCTGAGTGGAGGCCGCTGGTGGTAAGTTAGGTTCAGACACGCCGTGGTCGTGGAGTACATCACCACTATGCATGGAGCTAAAACCTAGCTAGATAGCACGTCCGATCCGATCACTTGGCTCGCCATGGTGAAGTACGATCCACGCTGTAGCTGTAAGCCTGTAACAGCAGTTACTTCGACAGGACGAAGGTACTCGGCCAAATTAACTCCCCGCAGGCGCGACGTATTTGGTACTACTGTCGACTTGATTTGAGGTTCGTGTGTCCACTGATTAGCTTTAAGGCCGATGTACCTGTGACTGTGAGCAAGGGCACGTACGGGACTTCCAATTCGAAACAAAATTGATCACCGTCTGTCCTGTTAACTGTCATGTCCTGTGTGCAAAGGCAATTAGGCAAGCTAAGGATCAGTAATCATACATGGGCCAGGCTCGTATTTAAGGCATCAGGCCGGCCGTTGCACAACATGTACCATAGTAGGATGCAGCAACCACAACAAGAAGGCCTCCTTTGATTCACACACATGGAAATCGGAGGAGTGCGATAGACATAGGAATAAAAAAAGGATGGCAGGTGCAAACCTGTTCTCGTTTCTGGTGCATAGGACTTGACGTATATGATTTAAGCGGATTTTATTTTTCTATACGATTAGAGTTTGGGAGTACGACCTGATCGTACTACACATTTGACAAAATATACGTAGAGTCCTGGACATGCCTTCTTTTGGCCGACTCTTCTAGGCTCAAGAGGAGATGAATGTTGGCCCGGATTAACTTTGGAATAGAGGATAAGCTATTATGTGTCTTGTTTGGTTCATGACACGGTTTTAGAGCCATGTGCTCCTCTTCTCGCTATTCGTGGTGGGATGTTGTGCAAGGTGAGTCGTTTATCATCGAATTTATGGCAGATGTGTTGTTCGCCGCTTCATGTTGTATCATTGAACTGTTATGTGCATGTTTGGATTGAACCTTCTCGACATGCACACAACCGGTACATGTGAGGCTAGCTGATGCATTTCCATCATGAAGGGTTTAATCCAGACGCAGGTTCCTCTACGCCTACCTTTTTACGTCTTCACCACACTTCAATGAGTCAACTTCGGTCGTCCCTATTTAACAAGGGACTCTAAAGGGGGACATGTGGCCTACTTCTAAAGGAGGCCAACTAGCCTACACTTTTAAGCTTTCTTTGGGATTTAGCTCGAACTGTCCAATCGGACAACATAAATACTTGCATCAGCAACATCTCCCTACAACTCCCTATGCAACCCCAGCACAATCACCTCTTGCACCGATGGAATTTTCCATCATGCACTTCCGACTAGTCAGTATTAATTGAATAGCTCTAATAGATTTAATAGAATCTCCAATCGTATCTCACATAGCCCACTCAATAGCCTTATTGAGCACACTAGAGGAACAACTGCGCCATGTCGTAGAACCAATAGTGTATCTCCATCCGGGGTGGCTTAATGATCTAGTTGGTGTACGCAGACAAACCGCTAGCCATAGGGAGCCTTGTGAGAGAGTCAGACACAAGCGGGAACTGGGTGGGATAACCCTGGCAATGGCACAGCCGAAAACCGATATCACTTTTTATTTTCTTCTCTCCCATTTCAATCCTCCCGACGACGACCGCTCTCAGTCCGCCCATCCCACGTGGTCGTCCTGGACGCACCCTGTTCCCCCTCGTTGGCACACTAGTGGAAAACAGGGCTTTCGTGTGAGCCTTTTGTCGCGGGCGCGCCTGCACCCGCGACAAATGGCCTGGCCACTGTCGGGGGGAAGACCCCGGGTAGGGCAATGGAAGGTGAGCGGCCGGCTGGCCACTGGCCGGCTCGCGGCAAAGGCCGGCTGAGGAGCAGCCGGCTGGCGCCGAGGCCGGCTGGTCCGGAAGCCGGCTGGCTCCAGGTCCTAGTCGGCCTGGCTACGGCCGCCAATGCTGTAGGCTGGGCCGGCTTCTACAAGCCATATCCGACTGGGGGTCCGTGCCTCGGACCGACTCGAGGCTGGCGAGTCTTGCACTCGGAAGGAACCGGGTTGGTGATCCGGGTTCCCAAAGTCCACGCCGACTTCACCTTCCGTAAGCGCGGGGCACCGTGGAGCAATAGTGCCGCGCGCCGGACAGGCCATCATGGCTTATGACGCGCCGTACGAGGCTACGGTGGGCGACGGCGACGAGAGACACCTCCTCTCCATACCGCTGACCCGGGCAGCCGGATGGGACGAGGCCGTGACGCCTCAACGGCTCCTGACGTCACCGCCTCGGGAAGGAGCGGAAGCCGAAGCCGGCCAAGCCGGCCGATAGACTATAGGGTCTTATATGTAAAGTGCCGGTGCCTATATAAGCCGCACTACCCCTCTCGTGCGGGGACGATCGAACACTTATTGCTTTGACCTACCTACAGAGCTGCCTGTGAGAGAGACCATCGTCTCCCTTAGCCTCTCAGGGCCAGCCGGACACAGCTCTAGGAGCACCATTGTACTGTGTGACATCTTATACACTCTAGCAGGAGTAGAGGTTTTACCTCCACCGGAGGGCCTCGAACCTGGGTACGTCGCCGTGTCGCTCGTGCCCATACCCGCTTCCGGATACCGCCGTGAGATCTCTCAGGAGCCCCTTCGATTAGCCACCCTATGGCATATGCCGTGACGATACCACGACAGCCACGTCGCCCCAAAATCATTTGGAGCGAGCCGGGCCTTTTATCGCGCCATTTTGTCGCGGGCCGTATCACAATCCGCGACAAAAGGGGTCTGAGCTCTGGCGCCTCCTACCAGCACCCCTTTTGTCGCGGGTCGTAATACGGCCCGCGACAATAGGGCCATGCCTATATATACACGCAGCCACCCCCCCCCCCCCCCTCCCTACATTTTTTCCTTGGTGGTGAAAGGTGGAGGGGTATGCTAGCTCATTTTTTCTTCATGTGCACAAGAGGGGTTTGATGGAATGCTTGTGAGGGATGCCACTTGATTTTATTTGATAAGATTTCTCCTCTTTTGATCCTAAAAGGTTAGCAACTATTTTCTCGTATATACATAGTCCGTACAATACTAATTTTAGCAAGGTGATTGCATCCGATACACTTATGATGCGAGATGAGTCATCCATGGATGTACGGTAACCGATGTGCTCCCGCTTTCAGAGAGGGCGTGAATTCTTTCATGCTTGTGGCCGAGGCCAACAAGTCGAAGCAATGTTTTATGTGTTGTCCATGTCTGAAATGTAAGAATGAGAAGGATTACTCTTGCTCAAGAGACATTAAGAGCCACCTGCTTCAGTTTGGATTCATGTCCAGCTATAATGTTTGGACCAAGCACGGAGAAGAAGGGGTTATGATGGAAGACGGCGATGAAGAAGAAGATAACGATGACCGAGTACCGATCTATGTTCTCACGAATGCGATGATACCGCAATGGACGACAATGAAGAAGAAGGAGGTGAAGAACAGGCATCGAGATGATCCTGTTGATGATGATCTTCGTCGGGCCATTTCGATGCAAGAAGAGACGTGCCACGGATAAGGAGAGGTTGCAGTTCGACAAGATGTTAGAGGACCACCACAAATTGTTGTACCCAGGTTGTGAAGATGGACATAGAAAGCTGTGTAGCATATTGGAATTGCTGAAATGGAAGGCAGAGGTCGGTGTGACTGACTCGGGATTTGAGAAATTGATGATAATATTAAAGAAGCTGTTTCCAAGAAATAACGAATTTCCCGTCAGTACATATGAAGCAAAGAAGCTTGTCTGCCCTCTAGGATTAGATGTGCAGAAGATACATGCATGCATTAATGACTGTATCCTCTACCGTGGTGGGAAGTACGAGAATTTGAATAAATGCCCGATATGCGGTGCATTGCGGTATAAGATCAGAAAAGATGACCCTGGTGATGTTGAGCGCGAGCCACCCAGGAAGAGGGTTCCTGTGAAGGTGATGTGGTATGCTCCCATAATACCACGGTTGAAACGTTTGTTCAGAAACAAAGAGCATGCCAAGTTGTTGCGATGGCACATGGAAGAACGTAAGAAAGACGCGATGTTGAGGCACCCCGCTGATGGTCGGCAGTGGAGAAACATCGGGAGAGAGTTCCCGGATTTTGCAGGTGAGGCAAGGAACTTATACTTTGGTCTAAGTACAGATGGCATGAATCCTTTTGGGGAGCATGATGTCTACGGGAGCTTCTATTCTTGTAGACAGTGTTGGGCCTCCAAGAGCAGAGGTTTGTAGAACAGCAGCAAGTTTCCCTTAAGTGGATCACCCAAGGTTTATCGATCTCAGGGAGGAAGAGGTCAAAGATATCCCTCTCAAGCAACACTTTGCAACCACAAAGCAAGAAGTCTCTTGTGTCCCCAACACACCTAATACACTTGTCGGATGTATAGGTGCACTAGTTCGGCGAAGAGATAGTGAAATACAAGTAATATGGATGGAATA
>NC_061513.1:51953419-52024006 GCF_022539505.1 Lolium rigidum | reverse complement strand
GATGTCGAAGATCTTGAACGTGCCATCGAGATCAGATCCTTACGCCTCTAATCCCCACAGCGGGCCAAGAATGTGTGGCTTAAGGAAGGAGACGCCAACACAGCTTTCTTCCACCAACACGCAGCTTACCGCCGCCAGAAGAATGTGATCCATAGCCTGCAGGTGGAAGGCGCGGTTATCTCTGACCATGCGACTATGGCTGAAGCTGCTTTCGCACACTTCGAAGGTCTGCTTGGAACCTCGGAGGAGAGACAACATTGGCTGGACTTAGACTTCCTGGACACCCACTCTGAGGATCTATCAGAGTTGGAGGCTGTGTTCACGGAAGATGAGATCTAGGAAGTGATTCGGCGACTGCCCGTGGGCAAGGCGCCCGGACCCGATGGGTTCACGGCTGAGTTCCTCCACAAGTGTTGGGACGTGGTGAAAGGTGACTTCATGGCTGCCTTCGACAAGTAGTTCACGCTGTGTGGACACGGGTTCCAAGGCCTTAACCAAGCCCTGCTAATCTTGTTGCCTAAGCGTCCAGATGCGGCTGCGTTAGGCGACTACCGGCCGATCCGTCTGATCCATATTTTCGCCAAGCTGCTTGCTAAGGCGCTAGCTACGCGCTTAGCCCCTCGGATGGAGCAAATGCGCGTTCATCGCAAACGCTGCATCCATGACAACTTCATGTTGGTCCAGCAGACAGCTAGATTTCTACACCGGGAGAAGCAACTGTTGGAGATATGCCCGAGAGGCAATAATAAAGTAGTTATTGTTATATCTTAGTGTTCATGATAAATGTTTTCACCCCATGCTATAATTGTATTAACCGGAAACATTGATACATGTGTGTTGTGTAAACAACCAGAGTCCCTAGTAAGCCTATCGTTTAACTAGCTTGTTGATTAATAGATGATCATGGTTTCCTGATCATGAACATTGGATGTTATTAATAACAAGATCATATCATTAGGTGAATGGTGTGATGGACACACACCCATAGTAAGCATAGCATAAGATCAAGTCATCAAGTTCAACTTGCTATAAGCTTTCTGATACGTAGTAACATAGTCCTTTGACCATGAGATCATGTAAATTACTTATACCGGAAGGGTACTTTGATTACATCAAACACCACTGCATAAATGAGTGGTTATAAAGATGGGATTAAGTATTCGGAAAGTATGAGTTGAGGCATATGGATCAAGAGTGGGATTTTCCATCCCGATGACGGATAGATATACTCTGGGCCCTCTCGGTGGAATGATATCTAATTAGCTTGCAAACATGTGACTGGTTCACAAGCGATATCATATCATGGTACGAGTAAAGAGTACTTATCAGTAACGAGGTTGAACTAGGTATGGAGATACCGACGATCAAACTTCGGATAAGTAAAATATCGTGAGACAAAGGGAATTGTTATTTTATGTAAATGGTTCTTTCGATCACGAAGTCATCGTTGAATATGTGGGAGCCATTATGGATATCCAGATCCCGCTATTGGTTATTGGTCGGAGAGGATTCTCGACCATGTCTTCATAGTTCACGAACCGTAGGGTGACACACTTAAGGTTTGATGTCGTTTTAAGTAGCTATGGAATATGGAATGGAGTTCGAATGTTGTTCGGAGTCTCGGATGGGATCCAGGACATCACGAGGAGTTCCGGAATGGTCCGGAGAATAAGATTCATTTATAGGAAGTCACTTTCCAAGTTTGGAAATGATCCGGTGCATTTATGGAAGGCGCTAGAATGTTCTAGAACCTTCCGAAAGAAATCACCATGGAAGTGATCGACTACATCAACAACGAGATCTAATGTCGTAGGCTTTGGAATCTTCGAGGGTTAGTCTCACATACATCTCGTTGCTACCATCTACTAGATTAGATATTGGCTTGTTATTCGTTCTTGCGGTAGGAAATTTTTTGTTTTGTATGCTACAAATCCCATCAGCAACCGCGGGTGATGCTTAAGCTGGACATTGCTCGCGCTTTCGACTCCGTCTCGTGGGGTTTCCTATTGGAGATCCTCCGCAAGTTAGGATTTGGACCGAGGTTCCGCGAACTGGTGTCTATTCTCCTATCCACTGCGAGTACTAGGGTGATGCTCAACGGCGAGCCCCCCCCCCGATTTGGCATCGACGGGGCCTGAGACAGGGAGACCCCCTGTCGCCAGCGCTATTTGTTCTGATGATGAACTCGCTCAATAGGATGCTAGCTAAGGCGAAGAAGCTAGGGATTCTGAGACGCTTGGCGCGGCGGGATTTAGTGACGTCGGTATCACTTTATGCAGACGATGTGGCGATCTTCTGCCATCCGGATGAGACGGAACCGCGCGCGATACGCGGTATCCTGGAGCTCTTTGGACATGCATCTGGGTTGCGTACCAACTTCGCTAAATGCTCTGTATCTCCGATCGCTTGTTCGGATGAGGAGGTTGTGGGCGCAACTGAACTCATGGAGTGTCAGCTTGCGCCTTTCCCGGTGAGATACCTTGGCAAACCACTGTCTATCAAAAGGCTGACAGCTGCAGCATTCCAGCCCCTGGTAGACCGTCTGGCTGAAAAATTACCCACCTGGAGGGCATCTATGATGCCTAGGGCGGGACGCCTGGCGCTGGTCCGTTCGGTCTTAGCAGCGATCCCCCTACATCAGCTGATGGTGCTGGGCCTCCAAAAGAAAGCACTAAAGCAGGTGTACAAGATCCTGCGTGGATTCTTATGGACTGGTAGGGCAGATGCCAACGGTGGGCACTGCCACGTCAACTGGGCGCGGGTGTGTAGGCCGCTGCGGCTAGGGGGCTTGGGAATCCCAGACCTCGAGCGCACTGCCCTCAGCCTCAGGGTAAGATGGATCTGGCGGATGCGCACTGATCCTCTGCGAACCTGGCGCGGCTGGACATGCACTTCTCGAAGATGGAGCTGGATGTCTTCGCGGCCTCCACCTACATGGTGGTCAGCGACGGGGAATCCGCCCTCTTCTGGGAAGACAGGTGGCTGGACGGCAGGTCCATCAAGGAGATGGCGCCGGAGGTATACACCCTAGTACAGAAGCGTAGGCGAAAGGCTCACACGGTTCGAGAGGTGTTGGTTGAACGCACCTGGATCCCCGACATAGGTGGTGCACCGAGCGCCCTGGCACTGTGGCAGTACTTACAACTATGGGGCAGGCTCAGGGACATCCAACTATCGGCTGACCCGGACAGGCTGGTTTGGCGTTGGACGATGGACGACCAGTACTCGGCTAGTTCCTGCTATGACACCCTCTTCCAGGGGGCGGTCATCTTAGGTTCCTAGAAGCTTAACTGGAAGTCCTGGGCGCCGCCTAGGGTGAAGTTCTTTATTTGACTGGCCTGCCTCGACAGATGCTGGACGGGGGAAAGACTGGCATGGTGCGGCCTCCCGCACGCGCCCAGATGCCCGCTCTGTGACCAATCTGTTGAGACCATGAGCCATCTGCTCACAGGATGCTCCTTGTCCAGGACGGTTTGGTTTGAGGTTCTGTCGTGCATCCGATCCACCTCAGGCCGTCCCACGGATGAGGGTGACTTCCCGGAGTGGTGGTCGCAGGAGGTGCGGACCGCCCCTCGCCAGCTGCGCAAGGGCACTTCGTCGGTTATCATGCTCACGGCATGGTGGATCTGGAAGCATCGGAACGCGGTGGTCTTTGACAACGTGCGACCTTCGGTGACATCCTTGTTCAACGACTTAGCAGCCGAGGCGCGGCAATGGGCGGACGCGGGAGCCCGGGGTGTGCACCAGCTACTCCCCTAGACTAGCTTTTTTCCTTTTTCCCTGGGTCGAGTTGTACGGCGTGGTGCGTCCGTGCTCGAACTTGTACATAAACTCTTCTTTATCTATCAATGCATCGAAACGCAAGGCTTTTGCGTTTTCGCGACAAGAGAACCTGTATACAGGCTGAATGGTAAAAATATTCTAAGCACGCAAGGTTAGATTGTTAGGTAATTTTCGTGTGAATTTAATTACCGAAAGCAACATCTAAAATACACTAACATACTTAACCGTACAAATCAGACTAAGCACACGCAAGAGATCTAAATATGGAACAAGTAGTAACCCAAGGTTTGAGATGAGTAGCAAGTACATCGCGATCGGGAATGTCGCTCCAGCAACAACATCACCATGGTCGTTGTTGATGTCGCTCATGGTGTTGTCGGAGACACCAGATATATCGAGGAAGCAGACGAACAACAACGAGTAATCGCGCTAAGATGCTCCCAAAAACCTTATCGTCTGCCTCCCGGTGTAGGATCTTGACGGACAAGGTTTCGAAGACCTGCTCTCCCGGACGGCTGCCGGGACGGGAAAGACTAGAGGACGGTGCATCAAAAGGAACTAGACACAAGAGCGAGATCTAGATGTGCCATGTCTCTCTTTCCCGGTATACCCTAAGAAAGGAGAGATGACCGGACCACAACGTGTAGGAAGTCAGGGACACGCAGAGAGCATGCACAATGCACGCCGACACATGCCCAACTTAATTGGAGCATCAAGAAAAAAAATTAGGCTTCCATCAAACCGGTTTCAACCTCGAACTAGAGTCACGCCAACAGACGCACGTGTGATGCGTGGCGAGACGAGGTGGGCGACAACATAGGAGGATTGCATGAGGACTTGATACGTCTCAAACGTATCTATAATTTCTTATGTTCCATGCTACTTTTACGATGATACTCACGTGTTTTATACACACTTTATGTCATTATTATGCATTTTCCGGCACTAACCTATTGACGAGATGTCTGAAGAGCCGATTGTCTGTTTTCTGCTGTTTTTGGTTTCAGAAATCCTACAAAGGAAATATTCTCGGAATTGGACGAAATCAACGCCCAGGGTCTTATTTTTCCACGAAGCTTCCAGAAGACCGAAAGGGAAACGAAGTGGGGTGACGAGGCGCCACCACCATAGGGCCGCGCGGCCTGGGTGGGGCCCGCGCTGCCCTATGGGGTGGGCCCCTCGTCAGCCCTCCGACTCCGCCCTTCCGCCTACTTAAAGCCTTCGTCGCGAAAACCCCAGTACCGAGAGCCACGATACGGAAAACCTTCCAGAGACGCCGCCGCCGCCAATCCCATCTCAGGGGATTCAGGAGATCGCCTCCGGCACCCTGCCGGAGAGGGGAATCATCTCCCGAAGGTCTCTTCATCACCATGATCGCCTCCGGATTGATGTGTGAGTAGTTCACCCCTGGACTATGGATCCATAGCAGTAGCTAGATGGTTGTCTTCTCCTCATTGTGCCATCATGTTAGATCTTGTGAGCTGCCTATCATGATCAAGATCATCTATTTGTAATGCTACATGTTGTGTTTGTTGGGATCCGATGAATATGGAATACTATGTCAAGTTGATTATCAATCTATCATATATGTTGTTTATGTTCTTGCATGCTCTCCGTTGCTAGTAGAGGCTCCGGCCAAGTTGATACTTGTAACTCCAAGAGGGAGTATTTATGCTCGATAGTGGGTTCATGCCTCCATTGAATGCGGGACGAGTGATGAGAAAGTTCTAAGGTTGTGGACATGCTGTTGCCACTAGGGATAAAACATCAATGCTTTGTCTAAGGATATTTGTGTTGATTACATTACGCACCATACTTAATGCAATTGTCTGTTGTTTGCAACTTAATACTGGAAGGGGTTCGGATGATAACCTGAAGGTGGGCTTTTTAGGCATAGATGCATGTTGGATAGCGGTCTATGTACTTTGTCGTAATGCCCTGATTAAATCTCATAGTAGTCATCGTGATATATGTATGTGCATTGTTATGCCTTCTTTATTTGTCAATTGCCCAACTCGTAATTTGTTCACCCAACATGCCATTTATCTTATGGGAGAGACACCACTAGTGAGCTGTGGACCCCGGTCCATTCTTTACATCCGAAATACAATCTACGACAAACTACTGTTCTTTACTTGTTCTTCGCAAACAAACATCATCTTCCACACTATACATTTAATCCTTTGTTTACAGCAAGCCGGTGAGATTGACAACCTCACTGTTACGTTGGGGCAAAGTACTTTGATTGTGTTGTGCAGGTTCCACGTTGACGCCGGAATCCCTGGTGTTGCGCCGCACTACACTCCGTCACCAACGACCTTCACGTGATCCTTGACTCCTACTAGTTCGATAAACCTTGGTTTCTTACTGAGGGAAACTTGCTGCTGTACGCATCACACCTTCCACTTGGGATTCCCAACGGGCGTGTGCTTTACGCGTATCAGGACTCATTCTCTTCTTACTCACTAGCAAGTACTAGAACAACATCCCTTATAAATCACTCCACCGCCCTCCCAAATAGCAATGTGAGATTAAACTTTAGTCCCAAAGCTATCCCCAAGTTGTCATCGTGATGATCCTTGAGATTTCAGAAATTGTAAGCTATATGAGTTGCTTTCCTGGGCTACATCCCAACTACATGACTTCATCCAACAAACCCCTAGCAGATTTCGGAGGCACATCATATAACACATTAGTTCAATCACTGTGTAATGTACCTACACTTCAGTGAAGACTATTAAGTTGAACTTCCACCTAGACAAGATGCTACGCTTGACTCAATTGAACAATTGATAAGGAGCATACTTAACCATACACATCAGATCAAGCATGTGCAACAAATCTGAATATGGAACAAGTAGTAGCGCAAGGTTTGAGATGAGTAGCACATACATCGCGATCGAAAAGACCACTCCAACAACAACATTATTGTGGTCGTTGTTGAGGTCGCACATGGTGCTGTCAGGGACGGCGCTAGATTTGTCGAGAAACCAAACGAACATCAACGAGAAGTTATGTGTGCACGCAGTCGCTAGGGTAAGGAAGACGCATCAAAAGGAACTGGAAACAAGTCATGAAACCCGACGCGCGTGCGAGGCGGGCGGCGGAAGAGGAGGAGTATGCATGGAATACAATTTAGTTCCCAATGTTATCCCCAAGCTATCATCGTGATAAGTTTTGAGATTTCAGAAATTGTAAACTATATGGATTGTTTATTTAGGGTGCGGACCATCTACGTGACTACATCCAGTCACATCCAACGTATTGCTAGGTTACTCCTTGCACCACCTCTTTCTATTTTTACTTTTAAAAAAGATGACAACTATTCTAAACTAACGATGGCACAACAAGTACTCCCTTCGTCGTCAAATAAGTGGATATCTAGCTCTATATTTTGTTCACAAAAAATGTACTCCTATCTTCTTAAATGCATTTTAATTGCTTTTCTCTCATCGCACGGAAATCTAATCCAATAATATTAAGCATATATTCTTCTTGTTTTGTACATGCACTTAGCTTATTAAATGTAAAAAAATAATAAGAAAAAAAGATGCATGTTGTCAATGTATTTTAACTCTACTTCATAATTGATCTTAAAAACATGTATGTACACTTATTTGTGAACAGAGAAAGTATTTATAAACAACTACCCGAACTAGTACCCCTGTGTGAGAACTGAGAAGGCACCGGGCCAATAATGATCAGTTTAAGGCATACCGTTCCATGAACGGTATCATATGCGCATGCCTTGCCCGCGGTTCAAGGATTTGACGCATCAGGCGCGTTGGGCAACGACGGTACGCCTACCAACCCCTCATCGATCAATCGGTCGTCCGGAACAATCAGCTCGACAACGATGTACTAGGCGAGATCACACAAGGACCCGCCCGTTACAGCACTACCGCGCGTGGGCGTGTACGTTTTTGGTGGTTTGGACAACTGACCTACCGGGCTATACCTAGCCTGGGTCTGCTAACAGAAGAAAACTGATCAACTGCGGTGATCGATTAGGGCATGTACATTGGTTTAGACGGATGGTGTCTGTAATACTACTTCTACGTCATCTATGAGGCAGTGATACTGAGACGAGTGTATCACGATAGATGCATACGTAAGTTATCTATTTTTAGTCATAGCTATATGTGAGTATAAATTATAGACACCGCTTCATACAACAACGAAAAATGGTGTCTGTAGTGCTGTCTGTAAGAAGCCTACGGTATCGTCCAGTAACTTTACAGACAGCCTCCTTCTCTCTCCTCATTCTCTTTCCTCCACATCACCAAAATCACCTATAACTACCTCTTACAGACAGCTGAGTCATCACCATTGTACATGCCCTTATGATTTGTCACGCTGACATTGACAGTACGCACATACGCCGTGCTCATTCTTGGTGAAAGCACTGAGTAAGTGAGTGAGTACTAGTACTTTTGTGAAGAGTGCAAGCAATGATTACTTGATAATTGCATGCGTTCTCACTTTGACTTGGAGTACCATTATTACTGACGTTCTGGCAAGCGGGGGCTCGTCATCTGACGAATGCATATCAGCATTGATTAGGAGCAGCCCGACTGGAAATCATCAGACGAGTATGCGGCAGGACGGCCACGATACATCTGTATCTGAACTCGGGCAACGAAAGAACCTTCTTCTTCTTCCTCGTTGCTGCCCATGCCGACCGATGCATGTCGGTGCCTCGAAACCGGCGCTCGTCTTCTCGGGCGTAGTGGCGTGGCGAGACGTAGCGTAGCGTGTGCGGGGAAAAGGTCGGCCTGGTAAACGCGCCCTGTTAAGTTAATCACGGTGACGCCAAGGTTTAGTTAAATAAATACTAGATCAGTTCGATCCAGGTACAGTGCCACTCCGCTCTCTCCTCAGCGATCTGTGCAACGGACTCTGGCCGGCCTTGAGATCGGTAAAGAAAACTATTCTCGGTGGCCGTGCACTGTCAGATTCGTGGGGGCTCGTAAACTGCAGGTAAAAGGTGGACTGATGCCGTGCTCGATCTGCAGGCCACGTCGGCACTCAGCACAGCACCCAATTATACTGGCTACTGCAGTGGCCGAGGGTTTCGTTCTGTCGTCAGCGCACCGACGCCGCGCCGTCCGTTGTGCGTCACATTGGTAGCACGAACACGCGTCGCCGTTACAGCCAAAGAGCCATCTTCATCGGCGCCCCATAGCGGCTCGATAACTTTTTGGGTCTGGAAATTAAAATGGTTCTTCTAAAGCACTCAGAGATATTCTTACGGTTGTCCAATAATCATCACATGAATCATTCTGGTATATGTTCCTAACTCTTTACAGCACAGAATATCTGATTGTGTACATATTATTCGTGATCTAAAATCACTCATGTGTTTTTACTCATTGAGTGTCAGATACACTCAAGTCTTGTTAAACTCAAGGAAATTAGGACCACCATTGTCCCATAGGGAGAAATAGACAACAAACTCAGCACTCTTGAAATGTCGGAGATTATGCACGAAAAAACCAACTTGCTGGCTATGAACTGAGAATCTATAAGTTCGATCACGTAGATTAACAACATTGAAATTCTCAGCAATACCTCCCAGACAAGATTGCAACATATGGATGACATTGAAAGGATCAAGCCTAAGAGTAGATCGACCAAAGGAAGCAACCATGAAAAACTCTTAAGAAGAAGAGGCCACCGAAAAAGCATCAGGGCAATGGAACTGACGCCAAATGTTGTGCTGAATGTCTAGACCAGGGCAAAGATCCAGTGTTGGAACAGGCTGAGGCGGTACCTGATCTTGCAAGATGCATGGTTCTGGCAGACCAAGATCTCGGTCTCCCACTGTGATGCGATGGCATGGCATCTCCAGAACGGCCCCAGATCGGACAAACTCATTAAATTTCAGAAAACGAAAATCAATGGCAGCACCCTCCCCATCGATCAGGACTAACCTCCGAGCCTTAGGTCGGAGATAAAGGAATCCGTCAAAGGATCGGATCTGCTGACGAGAGGAGAGGAAGGAGGAGTAGACTACTGACCAGCGCAAGGGCTTCTCCATGGAGAGGAGAATAGGAGGGGCTCACCGGAGAAGAAGCGGGGGAAGCCTAGGCGGCTAGGCCACCGTCACCAGAGGAGGCTCCGCTCAGATCCATATGATGCTCCATCCTGAGAGCGTTTAGAAACTCCTCTGTGCATACTATGTTAGTTAGTCTTCTTCAATGTGATGTGTGTGAGACTCCATTTCTTGCAGCCCTTGGGTTCTGTGAAGCAATGCATGAAGTTGAACCCATTTCCTTTGATGCGTGATCGATACATATCTAGTGCACAACCAAGTTGGAGATCGGTTTAAGCCACTATCCGGCCTTGCGTGGATGTTCTCGGCATAGCCATGGAATTTGTCAGTGACATGTTGAATGATTCCCCTTCAGCTTGGCATGGCCTTTCGGATCCTTTTCATGTGCAGTGGTCTTTCAAACGCTTCCACTTGGGCCCTTGGTGACCGCTAGCCTTCTTCTTGCCACCCTTGTCACCATCGATGTCGTCCGCTTCATCTTCACCCTCTTCATCTTCCCTATCCTCACCGTCCTCCTCATCATCGATGACATAATGTGTGGAGCCGATGGTGGCATGGATACCGGCATTTATCATGGCGGTTCTCCCATCCATCTATGCACAAATACAGGGGAGAGCGTGACTGGCGGCTTCAGTTGAATTTTTGTGCAAATACAAGCTGAAAGAAGGGGATCCTCGTGTCTGACGTGCCCAGCCCGCCCCCTACGGGTCAGGACGGCCTGGGGATTTAGGCCACGCCGGGCAAAAAATAATTTGAGGCTCATGACTAGACGAGGCTTCTGGTCTAGCATCCCTAAATCCCTTTAAAGCCCGGTTTGAAAGACGTGACCAAGTCGCTAAGATGCTCGAGAATTTTGGAGTGAGCTCGATCAGGTCCCGAATTCTTGCTGCGAGTAGGACCCTAGCCGCGAGGCATATGAGTTATGGAGTCGAAACGGAATATGTTCGGTCGATTTCGCGAGGATCCCCCTAACATGTGTGTTGAACCTTCTCATCATCATCTAAAAAAACCTCTCAACACGCCGGAAGACTCTTCAAATAATACACACTTAAAGATGACACAAGACACTAGCGACTCGTCGACGACGCTACCATATGAGCGGGCGTACCTAGCAATAACCGGAGGCCAGCGGTGCCATGATAGTTTTAATAGCCGGCATGTATCAGTGTAGTACTCCCTCCCTTTATAATTACCTTGCACTACGAATCTAAGTAAAATCATTTTTTAATTTGATTAAATATTTATAAAATACAAACATCTACAATATAAAATATATTATATTCAAATAGTCATAAAGTATATTTGTAAATTATATGTATCTGATTTGTGAATGTTAATATTTTTTATTCTTAGTTAAATTTTATTTAACTTCGATTAAACCTAAAGCGAGGTAATGGTAAACGAAGGGAGTATCAACGATTGATGATGAGGCCGTTGTTGGGACTTGGTAGATCGTACTGTGCATGCTGGTGAATCATACAACAATCTATGCACTACTTTCTGGGTCAGCTTTTGTGTTTTCTGGCTTCCCTTTAATTCGCCAAAAGCTCTCCCTTTCTTTTTCTTCAGCAGTGGATGACGCATGGAGCATGATGTCGATCGGGCAACCGAAACTGCCCCGGGCGTTGTGCTTGATCCCACATCAGCGTTTGTGCTTGTGCGTGCATGAGTTGTTCCTTTTGTTGGGGTTCGATTGGACAAATTAACTGAACTGATATGTGTATTATGTTTAGGGTTTGTCTTCCACGCGTGCGTATCTAGTATATTTGTTTTTCGGTCGTTTTCATGATGAGATTATCACAAATAGAATGGCTAGTTCCTCCATCTAATCGCAAGGACATTAAAAGGCAAATGGCCATGCCAACTAACAGTTTGAAGGCATATCGACAGCATAATTTGGATCATGTCGCTTATTCAGTTTTGCTGACCATCTGGAGTATTCTCTGGTTTAGGCGTCACCACACATATATATAGTACAGCCCTCGGCGTAGCACGGCCTCGCCCTTGGCGTACGCTACGCCAACGGGGGCCCTCGACGTAGCCCCTCGGGGAAGGTGGGCCTCGGCAGAGCCCACGTGGCCGTCGGTGTAGCGTCACCGTCGGCGTAGACGGAGAGGGCCGACAGCTGGAGCCAACCGTCGGCGTCCTAACCCTCGGCGTAGCACAGTGACCGGCGCCGTCTGTCTGACGGACGTTATAGCTACACCGAGGGCCTAACCGTCGGCGTACGCGGACACGTGCTGCGGCCTGGGCGCCCCTGGCGCTCGCTACGCCGAGGGCCTAACCGTCGGTGTACCGAGGGTGGCCGTCGGCATAGAAGAGGGCGGCGCTATGCCGAGGGCAACCCTCGACGTCTAGGTTGACGATGTTGGTGCATCGTCACGGCCGAGGCGAGAGGGGACGCATGGCATGCGCTACACCGACGGCCAGGTGGACGCCGAGGGCTGCCGTCGGCGTAGCCGTCTCTACCCCGACGGCCAGTCTACGTTGACGGCCAGTCTACGCCGACGATCAGTTTTGGTTGCTGCCCTGGCCAGGCCGTACGCCGACGGCCCCGACATTTGGCCGTCGGCGTAGAGATTGGCCCTCGGCATACCGAGCCATTCCTGTAGTAATTGATTTGGTATAACAAGTGATTGTGTTACAATTATATAATATCACTAATGTCTCAGGGGTATTTTGATCTTTTCATAATTTTTTACCGGTCTTATTACCTCAAATCATGTTTGCCTTTCGCCAATGTGTAGAACTAGGCGGTAGAGTGTAACTCATCAGTTGATGGCTTTAAGCAAAGAGCATAGCATTCGGACAAGACAAAAAAAAACTCAATGCACACATTCTATGCCCATGCGCCGCAACAACGGTGTCAGTCACCGGTTCTCAAAAAAAAAAATCGGTGATTGACAAAAATTCCTCTAGGCTGCAGGACAAGTTCATCATCGTGCCTCCTGTGTATTTCGCCTACTCCCTCCATCTTATCTGAGACTTACTAAAATTTAGATGTATCTACATATTACATAGTGTCTAGATATATCTAATTTTTGACAAATTTTAGACAATTTTGTGGGACGGAGGGAGTACTTTCTTTTGTTTATAAACATGGCAAGTATTTCGCCTACTCCGTACAGCCATGCCTTAGGTCGTTAGGTACGTGTACGTCCATGCAACGTTATTGTCTGATTTGCTCTAAATACACGTGTACGTATAAGCCGCCGGTATTGGTCTTGTGATCCGAAACAAATGTGAGTGATCACCCCCTGTCCTGTGTGCAAAGGCAAGCGATCAATGATGACATATGAATAAGGCAGATTGTTGCACGAACGGTGCCATCTCTCTGCAACAATAATGCGTGCCTGCGGATCAAGTATTTGACGCATCTAGCTCTAAACTTTGTCCACAAAAGAGTGTATACCTATGTTCCCAATGCACTTTAATTACTTCTCTCTCATCGCACGGAAATCAAACCCAATAATATGGAGCACATGTTCTTTTTTGTTTTCTACATGCACATAGCTCATTGGAGTAAAAAAAATTAAAAAAGAGAGATGTATGTTCCCAATATAGTATTTTTTACTCCACTTCATAATTTATCTTAAAAAACTCGCATGTACACTTATTTATGAACGGAGGGAGCACTCCTGATTGGTCGATCGGTCGGGCGTGGGGAACAATCAGGTCGACAACCAAGTAGACAAGATCAGAGCACGACCTGCCCGTTACATGCGCGCATACATTGGACACTCTACCTACCGGGCTAGCTAGTGGTAGCTTGGGACGGTTGCCACTAATCATCTTCGGTGCTCGGTTATGACGCTGTCAAGTACATATAGCCCAGACATACGACTTTTGCGCTCATTCTTGGTGCAGACACTGGACATACTGCACAGTAATTTAGACTAGTGTAATGTTACTATCTTCATAGTATGATGTTAGAGTGTATTATACATTATTTTATTAACTAGCTTATATATTTATTGTGTCTTGGATGGTATGATGATGTTAGAGTAGTAGCCAGCTATGTGACTCTATCCTCCTTTTTCTCATAAATTCATTCTACATGAATAAATATGGACTCTAAATTACTGAAGTTACTTGCACTATGGATAACTTGTATTGTACTCCCTCCATATCAGTTTATTAGGCTCACTAGGGAGAGCGCAGCGACCAAGGTAGCCTAGGCGCTGCGCTCTCCCTAGTGAGCTCAATAAACCGGTATGGAGGGAGTACTGCTCGATCTCATCAACCATCTGTGCCTTGAGATCAGCTAAGAAAACTAATCTGTCACATGCATTGATTGGTAACCGTAAACTGCAGGGCAAACTTGGACCGAGGGCATTTTCAATGGGGCGACGCATTTCGGACGCCCAAAACTGGTCGCGAGCGTCCGTTTGCGTCGCCCTACGGATATATTTTGTACGAGTGTCCGTTTGCGTCTGGGTGTGCGTCCACCGGGGAGACCCATTTTTAGATTTGCAAGGCATTTAAAAATATAAAAAGTAATACATTTTAGTGCATAAAAACTATACAATGTAGATCTAGAAGACTAGACTACTTGCTTCCGGACGGGCCGACACCGTCGTTGCGTCGTTCCATCGCCTGCTTCTCCGCCGCCTCCTGTGCGGCTGCTATGGCTCGGTGCGCCGCCGCGTCCTCTTGCAGGCACTGCTCCAGCCTCGCGCTCGTGGCGTCGTCCTTGAGCGTCTCGAAAGACTCGACGATAGCCCTCTGCTCCACCGTCCTCTCCTCCACCACCCTCTCCTCCGGCGTAGGCGCATCAGGGTCATCGGAAGACCAAGATATCTCGGAGTCGGAGTCCTCTGCGGCTGCGTCGGCCGCCAGCCTGCGCTGTTCCAGCTCGGCGTCGATCGCCGCATGGGCCGCCCGCTCCTCCTCTGCTTCCTTCTCCGCTTCAGCCAGGGCCGCGGCGTCCCTGACCGGGTGGAGGAGGTCGGTGCTGTCTTCGAAGTCGAACTCCTCGTCGGAGCTCGAGGCCGGGGGAGGTGGAGTGGGAGGTGAAGGTGGAGGTGGAGGCGCGGCAGCCTGGCCGCGGGCGCTGCTTGATACGTCTCAAACGTATCTATAATTTCTTATGTTCCATGCTAGTTTCATGACAATACCTACATGTTTTGTTCACATTTTACATCGTTTTTATGCATTTTCCGGAACTAACCTATTGACGAGATGCCGAAGTGCCAGTTCCTGTTTTCTGCTGTTTTTGGTTTCAGAAATCCTAGTAAGGAAATATTCTCGGAATTGGACGAAATCAACGCCCAGCATCTTAGAATTCCACGAAGCTTCCAGAACACCCGAGAGGAACCAGAGGGGGGCCACAGGGCCACCAGACGCCAGGGCGGCGCGGCCCAAGGGGGGGCGCGCCCCCCTATTGTGTGGCGCCCCCGTAACCCTTCCGACTCCGCCTCTTCGCCTATTTAAAGCTCCCTGATCTAAATCTTCGATACGAAAAAGCCACGGTACGAGAAACCTTCCAGAGCCGCCGCCATCGCGAAGCCAAGATCTTGGGGACAGGAGTCTCTGTTCCGGCACGCCGCCGGGACGGGGAAGTGCCCCCGGAAGGCTTCTCCATCGACACCACCGCCATCTTCATCAACGCTGCTGTCTCCCATGAGGAGTGAGTAGTTCTCCATCGAGGCTAAGGGCTGTACCGGTAGCTATGTGGTTAATCTCTCTCCTATGTACTTCAATACAATGATCTCATGAGCTGCCTTACATGATTGAGATTCATATGAGCTTTGTATCACTATTAGTCTATGTGCTACTTGATACGTCTCCGACGTATCGATAATTTCTTGTGTTCCATGCCACATTATTGATGATATCTACATGTTTTATGCACACTTTATGTCATATTCGTGCATTTTCTGGAACTAACCTATTAACAAGATGCCAAAGAGCCGATTCTTTGTTTTCTAGCTGTTTTTGGTTTCGAAATCCTAGTAAAGAAATATTCTCGGAATTGGACGAAATCGACGCCCAGGGTCCTATTTTGCCACGAAGCTTCCAGAAGACCGAAGAGGAGACGAAGTGGGGCCACGAGGTGGCCAGACTATAGGGCGGCGCGGCCCAGGTCTTGGCCGCGCCGACCTATAGTGTGGGCCCCTCGTGCCGCCTCTTTACCTGCCCTTCCGCCTACAAATAGCCTCCGTCGCGAAACCCCCAGTACCGAGAGCCACGATACGGAAAACCTTACTGAGACGCCGCCGCCGCCAATCCCATCTCGGGGGATTCTGGAGATCTCCTCCGGCACCCTGCCGGAGAGGGGATTCATCTCCCGGAGGACTCTTCACCGCCATGGTCGCCTCCGGAGTGATGAGTGAGTAGTTCACCCCTGGACTATGGGTCCATAGCAGTAGCTAGATGGTTGTCTTCTCCTCATTGTGCTTCATTGTTGGATCTTGTGAGCTGCCTAACATGATCAAGATCATCTATCTGTAATTCTATATGTTGCGTTTGTTGGGATCCGATGAATAGAGAATACTTGTTATGTTGATTATCAATTCATGTCTATGTGTTGTTTATGATCTTGCATGCTCTCCGTTATTAGTAGATGCTCGGCCAAGTTGATGCTAGTAACTCCAAGAGGGAGTATTTATGCTCGATAGTGGGTTCATGTCTCCAGTGAATCTGGTGGAGTGACAAGAATCTCTAAGGTTATGGATGTCTTGTTGCCACTAGGGATAAAACATTGGTGCTATGTTCGAGGATGTAGTCACTTGATTACATTACGCGCAATACTTAATGCAATTGTCTGTTGTTAGCAACTTAATGCTGGAGGGGGTTCGGATGATAACCTCGAAGGTGGACTTTTTAGGCATAGATGCATGTCTGGATAGCGGTCTATGTACTTTGTCGTAATGCCCAATTAAATCTCACAGTACTCATCATAATATGTATGTGCATTGTTATGCCCTCTCTATTTGTCAATTGCCCAACTGTAATTTGTTCACCCAACATGCTTTTATCTTATGGGAGAGACACCTCTAGTGAACTGTGGACCCCGGTCCTATTCTTTACATCGCATACAATCTACTTGCAATACTTATTTTACTTGTTTTACGCAAACAATCATCTTCCACACAATACGGTTAATCCTTTGTTACGGCAAGCCGGTGAGATTGACAACCTCAGCATGTTTCGTTGGGGCAAAGTACTTTGGTTGTGTTGTGCGGGTTCCACGTTGGCGCCGGAATCCCTGGTGTTGCGCCGCACTACATCCCGCCACCATCAACCTTCAACGTGCTTCTTGGCTCCTCCTGGTTCGATAAACCTTGGTTTCTTTTTGAGGGAAAACTTGCTGTTGTGCGCATCATACCTTCCTCTTGGGGTTCCCAACGAACGTGTGAGTTACACGCCATCAAGCTCTTTTTCTGGCGCCGTTGCCGGGGAGATCAAGACACGCTGCAAGGGGAGTCTCCACTTCCCAATCTCTTTACTTTGTTTTCATCTTGCTTTACTTTATTTACTACTTTGTTTGCTGCATTATATCAAAACACAAAAAAATTAGTTGCTAGCTTTACTTTATTTACTGCCTTGTTCTCTATATCAAAAACACAAAAAAAAAATTTACTTGCATTTACTTTATCTAGTTTGCTTTATTTACTACTGCTAAAATGAGTAATCCTGAAGTTGAAGTTCGTTCGTTTAATCAACAAGGGGGAGAATGTTTAAAAGATGCTTGGTATAGAATTAGTGATGCTCATAGTAGGTGCACTAAGAAACACTCCACCACTATCCTGCTCAGGAACTTTTATGTTGGTATCTCTAGTTGGAATAGATATGTTCTTGATTGTCTCGCGGGAGGTAACTTCCTAGGCGCTCCCGCTTTAGAAGCTAGTTGCATTATTGAGAGTTTATTTGGAACACCACCTGTTAATGAAACTAAAATTGAAACCTCTCTTGAGGATGTTATGAAAAAATTGGAAACCATAGAGCAAAACCTTCCAATTATTGATACTACTTTGAAAGCATTACTTGATAGCACTGATAAACTTGATAAATCTCTAGGTGGAATTAATGAGAGAATCGCCATCTTAGAATCTTGTGCTATTCATGATAATCAAACCCGAAGGATTAGTGAACTAGAAGAGGCTATAGGAACATTGGGTTCAACCTTTTCATCTATAAAGTTTAGAGAGAAAGCTTTTGTGGGAAAGGAGCAAAGGTTCATGTATATCTCTAAAGGGGCTAAACCAAAAAGCTATTATAGGCCCAAAGTCGATAAAGCTCTTAAAACCACTATAGATAAGGGAGCATCTAAGGTACCCAATGGGATAAATTGTGAAAATGATGTTGATGCTTCGTCTCTCGATAATACTTGATTTACACTTTCTGCGCCTAGCTGAAAGGCGTTAAAGAAAACGCTTATGGGAGACAACCCATGTTTTTACTACAGTATTTTTGTTTTATATTTGAGTCTTGGAAGTTGTTTACTACTGTAGCAACCTCTCCTTATCTTAGTTTTGTGTTTTGTTGTGCCAAGTAAAGTCTTTGATAGTAAAGTTCATACTAGATTTGGATTACTGCGCAGTTTCAGATTTCTTTGCTGTCACGAATTTCGACCTGCCTCCCTGTAGGTAGTTCAGAAAATTAAGCCAATTTACGTGCGTGATCCTCAGATATGTACGCAACTTTCATTCAATTTGGGCATTTTCATTTGAGCAAGTCTGGTGCCATTTTAAAATTCGTATTTACGAACTGTTCTGTTTTGACAGATTCTGCCTTTTGTTTCGCATTGCCTCTTTTGCTATGTTGGATGAATTTCTTTGATCCATTAATATCCAGTAGCTTTATGCAATGTTCAGAAGTGTTAAGAATGATTGTGTCACCTCTGAACATGTTAATTTTTATTGTGCACTAACCCTCTTATGAGTTGTTTCGAGTTTGGTGTGGAGGAAGTTTTCAAGGATCAAGAGAGGAGTATGATGCAATATGATCAAGGAGAGTGAAAGCTCTAAGCTTGGGGATGCCCCGGTGGTTCACCCCTGCATATTCTAAGAAGCCTCAAGCGTCTAAGCTTGGGGATGCCTTGGGCATCCCCTTCTTCATCGACAACATTATCAGGTTCCTCCCCTGAAACTATATTTTTATTCCGTCACATCTTATGTGCTTTGCTTGGAGCGTCGGTTTGTTTTTGTTTTTGTTTTTGTTTGAATAAAATGGATCCTAGCATTCTTTGTGTGGGAGAGAGACACGCTCCGCTGTTGCATATGGACAAGTATGTCCTTAGTTTCTACTCATAGTATTCATGGCGAAGTTTCTTCTTCGTTAAATTGTTATATGGTTGGAATTGGAAGATGATACATGTAGTAATTCTAAAATGTCTTGGGTAATGTGATACTTGGCAATTGTTGTGCTCATGTTTAAGCTCTTGCATCATATGCTTTGCACCCATTAATGAAGAAACACCTAGAGCTCGCTAATTTGGTTTGCATATTTGGTCTCTCTAAAGTCTAGATAATATCTAGTATTGAGTTTTGAACAACAAGGAAGACGGTGTAAAGTCTTATAATGTTTACAATATGTCTTTTATGTGAGTTTTGCTGCACCGTTCATCCTTGTGTTTGTTTCAAATAACCTTGCTAGCCTAAACCTTGTATCGAGAGGGAATACTTCTCATGCATCCAAAATCCTTGAGCCAACCACTATGCCATTTGTGTCCACCATACCTACCTACTACATGGTATTTCTCCGCCATTCCAAAGTAAATTGCTTGAGTGCTACCTTTAAAATTCCATCATTCACCTTTGCAATATATAGCTCATGGGACAAATAGCTTAAAAACTATTGTGGTATTGAATATGTACTTATGCACTTTATCTCTTATTAAGTTGCTTGTTGTGCGATAACCATGTTTCTGGGGACGCCATCAACTATTCTATGTTGAATATCATGTGAGTTGCTATGCATGTTCGTCTTGTCTGAAGTAAGAGAGATCTACCACCTTATGGTTAAGCATACATATTGTTAGAGAAGAACATTGGGCCGCTAACTAAAGCCATGATTCATGGTGGAAGTTTCAGTTTTGGACATATATCCTCAATCTCATATGAGAATAATAATTGTTACCACATGCTTATGCATTAAAGAGGAGTCCATTATCCGTTGTCCATGTTGTCCCGGTATGGATGTCTAAGTTGAGAATAATCAAAAGCGAGAAATCCAAAATGCGAGCTTTCTCCTTAGACCTTTGTACAGGCGGCATGGAGGTACCCCTTTGTGACACTTGGTTAAAACATGTGTATTGCAATGATCCGGTAGTCCAAGCTAATTAGGACAAGGTGCGGGCACTATTAGTATACTATGCATGAGGCTTGCAACTTGTAAGATATAATTTACATAACTCATATGCTTTATTACTACCGTTGACAAAATTGTTTCATGTTTTCAAAATAAAAGCTCTAGCACAAATATAGCAATCGATGCTTTCCTCTTTGAAGGACCATTCTTTTTTACTTTTATGTTGAGTCGGTTCACCTATTTCTCTCCACCTCAAGAAGCAAACACTTGTGTGAACTGTGCATTGATTCCTACATACTTGCATATTGCACTTATTATATTACTCTATGTTGACGATTATCCATGAGATATGCATGTTATAAGTTGAAAGCAACCACTGAAACTTAATCTTCCTTTGTGTTGCTTCAATACCTTTACTTTGATTTATTGCTTTATGAGTTAACTCTTATGCAAGACTTATTGATGCTTGTCTTGAAGTACTATTCATGAAAAGTCTTTGCTTTATGATTCACTTGTTTACTCATGTCATTTCCATTGTTTTGATCGATGCATTCATTACATATGTTTACAAATAGTATGATCAAGGTTATGATGGCATGTCATTCCAGAAATTATCTTTGTTATCGTTTTACCTGCTCGGGACGAGCAGAACTAAGCTTGGGGATGCTGATACGTCTCCGACGTATCGATAATTTCTTGTGTTCCATGCCACATTATTGATGATATCTACATGTTTTATGCACACTTTATGTCATATTCGTGCATTTTACGGAACTAACCTATTAACAAGATGCCGAAGAGCCGATTCTTGTTTCTGCTGTTTTTGGTTTCGAAATCCTAGTAAAGAAATATTCTCGGAATTGGACGAAATCAACGCCCAGGGTCCTATTTTGCCACGAAGCTTCCAGAAGACCGAAGAGGAGACGAAGTGGGGCCACAAGGTGGCCAGACTATAGGGCGGCGCGGCCCAGGTCTTGGCCGCGCCGACCTATAGTGTGGGCCCCTCGTGCCGTCTCTTTACCTGCCCTTCCGCCTACAAATAGCCTCCGTCGCGAAACCCCCAGTACCGAGAGCCACGATACGGAAAACCTTACTGAGACGCCGCCGCCGCCAATCCCATCTCGGGGATTCGGAGATCTCCTCCGGCACCTCTGCCGGAGAGGGGATTCATCTCCCGGAGGACTCTTCACCGCCATGGTCGCCTCCGGAGTGATGAGTGAGTAGTTCACCCTGGACTATGGGTCCATAGCGGTAGCTAGATGGTTGTCTTCTCCTCATTGTGCTTCATTGTTGGATCTTGTGAGCTGCCTAACATGATCAAGATCATCTATCTCGTAATTCTATATGTTGCGTTTGTTGGGATCCGATGAATAGAGAATACTTGTTATGTTGATTATCAATTCATGTCTATGTGTTGTTTATGATCTTGCATGCTCTCCGTTATTAGTAGATGCTCCGGCCAAGTTGATGCTAGTAACTCCAAGAGGGAGTATTTATGCTCGATAGTGGGTTCATGTCTCCAGTGAATGCGGAGGAGTGACAAGAACCTCTAAGGTTATGGATGTCTTGTTGCCACTAGGGATAAAACATTGGTGCTATGTTCGAGGATGTAATCACTGATTACATTACGCGCAATACTTAATGCAATTGTACTGTTGTTAGCAACTTAATACTTGGAGGGGTTCGGATGATAACTCTGAAGGTGGACTTTTTAGTCATAGATGCATGCTGGATAGCGGTCTATGTACTTTGTCGTAATGCCCAATTAAATCTCACAGTACTCATCATAATATGTATGTGCATTGTTATGCCCTCTCTATTTGTCAATTGCCCAACTGTAATTTGTTCACCCAACATGCTTTTATCTTATGGGAGAGACACCTCTAGTGAACTGTGGACACCGGTCCTATTCTTTACATCGCATACAATCTCATCGCAATACTTGTTTTACTTGTTTTACGCAAACAATCATCTTCCACATAATACGGTTAATCCTTTGTTACGGCAAGCCGGTGAGATTGACAACCTCACTTGTTTCGTTGGGGCAAAGTACTTTGGTTGTGTTGTGCAGGTTCCACGTTGGCGCCGGAATCCCTGGTGTTGCGCCGCACTACATCCCGCCACCATCAACCTTCAACGTGCTTCTTGGCTCCTCCTGGTTCGATAAACCTTGGTTTCTTTCTGAGGAAAAACTTGCTGCTGTGCGCATCATACCTTCCTCTTGGGGTTCCCAACGAACGTGTGAGTTACACGCCATCACTACTCTTGTGATGTTATTAAAGTAGTCTATTTCTCCTTCACGGTGTAATGGTGACAGTGTGTGCATCGTGTAGTACTTGGCGTAGGTTATGATCATCATCTCTTGTAGGTTATGGAGTTAATTATTACTATGATAGTATTGATGTGATTTATTCCCCCTTCATAGTGTAAAGGTGACCGTGTGTATGCTATGTTAGTACTCGGTTTAAATTGCAAAGATCTATTATGCTCTAAAGGTTACTTAAATATGAATGCCGAATGTTGTGGAGCTTGTTAACTCCGGCATTGAGGTGCTCTTGTAGCCCTACACAACGAATGGTGTTCATTATCAAACAAGAGTATATGTAGCACAAAGGAAGAGAACTTATTTATTTATGTGATCAATGTTGAGAGTGTCCACTAGTGAAAGTATGATCCCTAGGCCTTGTTTCCAAATACTGCAATCATCGCTTGTTTACTGTTTTACTGCATCTTTACTTCCCGCAATATTACTACCATCAACTGCACGCCAGCAAGCACTTTTCTAGCGCCGTTACTACTGCTCCTATTCATTCATACCACTTGTATTTTACTATCTCTTCATCGAACTAGTGCACCTATACATCTGACAAGTGTATTAGGTGTGTTAGGGACACAAGAGACTTCTTGTATCGTGATTGCAGGGTTGCTTGAGAGAGATATCTTTGACCTCTTCCTTCCTAAGTTCGATAAAGCTTGGGTGATCCACTTAAGGGAAACTTGCTGCTGTTCTACAAACCTCTGCTCTTGGAGGCCCAACACTGTCTACAAGAATAGAAGCACCCGTAGACATCACTGCTCATGGTGGATCTGCTAGGGCTGAGCGGAAGCGGCGCTACGGCAGCGGCGGCTAGGGTTTAGTGGGGAGGAGATGAGATGCTTGCGCCCCTGTTTATATAGGTCGGAGGCAGGGCGACGGCCGCGCCTCGCGGGGCATCGCCATTACTACGTACACAGAGGTAGGCGACGGCCACGCGCCACGCGAGGCATCGCCATTTACGCTGTCGCAGACTGTCGAAGCGACGCCTCGGCGCCAGTACTGGCGGAGAAGACGCATCGATGCTGCATCACTGCTTGGTGGGCCAGACAAAACGTCCGCCAGACGCGAGCGGACACTTTCCGCGGCCGCGTCTGCGGAGCGTCCGCGGAGACGTATTCCAGACGCATATTTGGGCCAGGTTTGCGTCTCCACGGACGGCTCAGTCACTTTGCGTCGCTCCGCTGGAGGTGGTGCCAGACGCATTTCTGGTCACGATGGACGCAAACGGTCGCGCGTCGCGCCGCTGGAGATGCCCTGATGCCGTGCTCGATCTGCAGGCCTAGACAGACACAACACCGAAACTACCATCTCGTCCATCTCGGCCCAACACGTCTTACATTCTTCTGGCTCATATGTGTATGCGTGTACTCGGGTGCACAGGAGTACAGAGTATTTACTATCGTGACTTGGCTACGTACGTGTACGCTCATGCAATGTTATGACGAGATGAGAGGACACACACCATTGATCAGCTCTAAATAAGCGTAACACCGGTACTGGGCATCCGGCCTGAAACAAACGCGAGTGATCACCCCCTGTCCTCTGTGCAAAGGCACCGGCCGGATCAATGATCACATAGGCAATAGGTGCCCATGAACTTAAGGCAGACCGTTGCACGAACGGTACCATATATACAATGTGCAGCAATTATGCAGGCATGCGGCTCAAGCGCATTTGACGCACCGGCCGCGTTGGGCGTGGACAGTGCACCTACCCCCCCAATTGATCGCTCGACGACCGGACGTCGGGAACAATCAGATCTGCTGCGCTGGTCCTCTAGCAACTTAGCATAACGACTTTCAGTCGGTTTACTACAATATGCTATACTAGAATGAATTTTGCATAGCTTTCGCAATGGAGGGGCAAAAATGGTGGCATGCATTTGGCCTATGGGGTTGTTTGCAGTCATTCGCTAGGTAGTTCGAGAATCTATTTATAAATTTTATACTAAATTTTGATGATTATTAATAGATAGGTACACAATTTTTTTGAAAAATTACTAGTAGAGGTACACGGGTGCCACGCGTGCCACGCACGTGAGATACGTTTTGGACACCTGACCTACCTTGCCACCTTGGTGAAATAGATCAATTGCGCATTTGCGCTGATCGATCATGAAGCTGACAGTACGTAGTACTACCTCCATCCCAAGGCTTAAGGCTTATATTTTTTTGAAAAAGTCAAAGCAAGTAAAGTTTAACCAAAATTTAAGAATAATCTACCAATAAATATGATATTTTGTAGATAGCACATGAAAATATATTTCATTATCTATCTAATAATATCAATTTTGTATTTGACATGTTAATGATTTTTTATAAAAACTTAGTCAAACTTAACATAGTTTGACTTTCTAAAAAAAATAGACCTTAAGCCTTGGGATGGAGGTAGTATAGTGTAGTACCGTCAAGCTCAGTACTGGTACACACGCGTGCTCATTATTCTTGGTTCAGGCACTGACGTTCAGGCAATGATTACTGAATAATTGCTTTCTCAGTTTGACTTACGGCCGTTATTACGGACGTCCAGGAAATTGGGGCCCTGTGCCATCTGCCAAATGCATAGCAGCATCAATTAGAAACAGTCCGGCTGGAAATCTGAGCGCCGAGATCAATCGTGACACTGTTTCTGAACGAAAGAACCTTCTTCTTCTTCCTCGTTGCAGCTTGCCCATGACAAACTGTCGACCGAAGCATGTCGGCGCCTCCAAACCGGTGCCCGTCGTCTCTGGCGAGACGTTGCGTAGCGTGTCCGCGAAAAAAAATGGTCAACCTGGTAAACACGCAGTGATTTGTTGAGAATAGTAAGGGCATGAGCAATGGAGGCAGCTGTCCAACTAGGCTTGGATAAAACTTTTGACATATGCATGCCATGTTATGGTCCCATTAATATGTCTTTCTCTCAAAAGCTGATTTGGTTTTTCTCTTTCTCTCTCACATTTTCCACTTTATGGTTGAAGAGGTTGCCTCCTGATGAAGAGGCTGCCTCCTCATCCGAACCTACTTTGGACCACCCGAAGCTAATTAAAGGTGTGAGGCAACACCCCTAGGGCTATGCATTGGGCATGCCCTAACTAATCACGGTGACGCCATCAGCACCGGAGTTTAGTTAAATATAAATTCCACGTAAGTACAGTGCCATCTGTGCCTTGAGATCGGTTAAGAAAACTAATCTCAGTGGACGTACTATGCGTGGGGGCTCGTAAACTGCAGGTACAATGTGGACTGATGCCGTGTTCGATCTGCAGAGCAGGTCGAGACTCAGCACAACATCCGAACAGTGCAGTACGGGTAAAGTACCACTGCACTGCAGTGCGTCGGGGAAGGTCGTCAATTCGTTCGCGTCGGAGGTGTTATCCATGTATGGTGTCTTTTCGTTTGTGCACCCTAAACGTGAGAGCAAGTGTTAAAATATATAGCCTGACATCTTTTCATTAGTTTAGACTTTTGAAAAACTTAACTAATGTATCAATTCAGTGTTGTACCAAAGTCAGGAGCTTTTAAGTTTAAACCCTGACTAACCCGTACTTAAAATAGTTGACAGCTTAAACATGACCGATAAGGGACGCACCGACGCCGAGCCTACCTCGCCGTGCATTGTCTCTGAGCGAGGTACTGAATACTCTGCACCCTGCGCCTCGGGTTTCCGCACTTCATGCATCGGCACAGAGGAAGCATGGAGGCGGAACGGAACCAGTTCAGTCAACTTGTAGATGCTACCGCTCATTTCCTCCCTTTCTTTCTCTCTCTTATCCACAGTAACTAAGAGCTCCTTCGAGGGCGCCGGGCCAGCCCGAGGCCGATCTCGCCGGCGACGCTGATATAGATGGGCGGACGGGAGGCGTCAGAGTACATAGTATAGGTAGTTTTAGTGGCAGCTTGCCGGTAGGGGCTTGATGCCCGGTAGTGGGAGCGGAGGAGGAGATCTGGCCGCCTGGATCTCACATGTTTTAGGGTCTCTCTTGCTTCCTCTTCTTCTCCGGTGGTCGGAGGGGAGAGGGGAGAAGAGGACTGACGCTCCCTTTAATAAAAGAGTGGCGGTGTACCACCTGTTGCAGCGCAGAAGCGGTGGGCGGCGTCTTTTCCTGGCCGGCCTCGGAGACGAGGGGGAAAACGCGCGCACGCCGATGAACAACGTCGTCGAGGAGCTCCTGGCCGGCCGTGGAGGCGAGGAGGAGCACACCCACGTCGTCACCAACTCGTCTGCTTCCTGGAGGTCTTATCCCTGCTGTTTCTGGTGTGGAGGTAGCACACCGAAGCTGTTCCTCTTGGCCGGCCGTGGCGGCGAGGGTGAGGACATCAATGGTGTTGCTCCTTCTCCGCACTGGTTGCGGTGTCACAAGTTCTTTGGAGCTGCACCTGCTTCTTCAACGTCGCCGTCCGAGCGGCGTTCTTCCTGGGAAGCTCTTCACCAGGGGACTTCTGCCGGCGTCATCGCCCTGCCCCTGCATATTATGGCCGAAGGGCGGCCCTTCTTCAGGATATCTACCTCCACAGGGTGGTTTTTCTTGGGCTCGTCGTTGACACTCCTTGCTGACCTCGCCCCAAGTGGCTTGTTCCCCGGCGGCGTGGATGGCAGTCGATGGCGGAGTCCTTCCTCCGGCGACGACCAAGGACCTGATCGCGTTTTCAATTTTTATGCTAGGGTCCAGTATGCAAACTCAAAGGGCTGGTCTATTATTTCTTATTCTTTAGAGGCCCTTCCTGTAATTTGGTCTGTAACTGTGTTGACTTAATGCAGCTCTCGGTCCTTCATAACCTCTCCTGTTAAAAAAAAAAGAAGAACGGAACCACTTCAGTCATCTCGCTCTCGCGTGCGCATTCACTTTCATCTCATGGCTCCATACGAGACTCCCTGGTGACACTATTCGCTAGGAACTGAGTGGACGTACGGAGCAACCACCGGTGGCCAGCGGTGCCATTATACAGTTCTGAATCTCTGATATCCTGCCTGATCACCTGACAGCATCAGTGTATCAGCGACTGATGATGAGGCCGAACAGACAAATGTTGTTGGTACTCGGTAGATCGTACTGTGCATATGCTGAATCATACTACCAGAATCTATTCACTGCTTTCTGGGTCAGCTTTTGTGTTCTCTGGCTACCCTTTATATATCGCCCAAGCTCTTTCCTTCTTTCTTTTTCTTCAGCAGTGGAAGATGCATGGAGAGTGATGTCGACTGGAGAACCGAAACTACCATCTCGTCGATCTCAGGGCGCTTGTGTTTGAAGCAAAACAAGGCCATCTTTAAATGGTCCATCGCATTTTAGACCACGAAACCAGTTTTAGAAAATTTTCATGTCCACATTTTAAATGTTAAATAATTCAAGTAATAGCTAAAAATAGCAAATAATCCAAATTACTTTGTCGAAGGGTGAACCGGGACGCGCCGGCATTTCGTCGACCAGGTTGCGGGTGATGGGGATGACGTCCGACAACAAGCGTTTTGCTGGCTTCCTTTGCACGCTGCGTGATGAGCCGTTCGCATGTGTCGCAAGGCAACCAGGACGAAGCCGACACGTGGACTGACGAGCGCATGGCTTGTACGCGGATGAGCCGTAGCTCTTAGCCAGGCCGTTGGCCAGGACCTAGCCATTGACCTCAAAATCCCGTTGGGCGGCCATGGCCTCGGCGTTAGCTCATCTTAACTTGGGCAGCGTATGACAAGGCTTCGGTCCTTTCTTGAGCCACCGTGGCAGCGGCAATATTGTTCTTCATGTTGACTTTGCGGCCAACTTGATTCCTCGACACAGCCGCTCACTTCTCCGACGTGTGATCCTGATTTGGCTCAACCAAACCAAAGACGACCTTTTTAAGGAAGCCGTGGCCACGACCGGCGGCGGCAACATATGTCGCCATAATAGCGGGAGTTGTGACCTCGACAACAATCGTGGCATCTGGTATGGTCTCGGGTAAGGCGGCGGGAACCGTGGGTCTTCCTAGATGGAACTAGGGAACAGGCGCATGTTGCCGCTAGAAGAGAGTGTGGACGGAGAAGTGTGGCTAGCTAGAAGGCCCGGGGCGGACATCGTGCGCTTTATCAGCCCGCTGGAACGCAAACCCACCCCAAGTTTTCTCAAAAAACAAACATATACGCGAGACGCGGTGTGGTGACCCGGCATACCACTGCATGGTGTAGTATGCAAGTCTGATATAACACCAATGAAACACCGTTCCACTAGTATTATATCGCTCAGAGTGGTACAACAGAAACATATGCGGGTCCAAGGCATGTCTATAGAATTACAACACAGACTCTTTACAAAAGATCTTCACAACCTCCTACTTTACAATGAGGTAAAACTGCAAATAAACTCCAGAAGATCGACTCGTAGTCTAATCCTAACACGAACTCTATTTGTAGAGTATTTCACTAACTACAGAGGCTAAGAATAGATTCTAGCTAAATAGGAGCTAGGTTTAGGGAGCTAGTCCCCTTCT
This sequence comes from Lolium rigidum, assembly GCF_022539505.1. Taxonomy (NCBI): domain Eukaryota; kingdom Viridiplantae; phylum Streptophyta; class Magnoliopsida; order Poales; family Poaceae; genus Lolium; species Lolium rigidum. The sequence continues at coordinate 51,995,154 of NC_061513.1, read as the reverse complement.
ATTGCTAATCTAGGTTTTCTCCTTGTTGGATGCGGTATTCGACTCTTCCGACATGGTCCTGTCTCTTGAAGTAGTTGTTGACTCCTCGGCCTTTGAGTTGCACTGTAGATCCTCCTTCGATGCCTCCATATCTAAGCAGGGAATTTAAGAGTGGGATGAGTACGAGCGTACTCAACAAGTTCATTATAGGAAAGAGGTGTTTAATGCACTAGCTACGGCATTAGACCAGAAAGTCTAATACCAATGCAGGTTTTCATAACCATTTCTTCAAGAGGTTGCTTTTATTCGAAGAACTATGTCCGTCGGCCTTCACCGGTTTACTAGAACTTCATGGAGCTCCTTTCCGCCGCGTTCGCAGCTTCCATATCCCGGAACGAGGAGTGACAGGCCACGATTCATTACACTCGCAGAGGTGTGTTGCTTTACCCATAAGAGATCTTAACCTTGGTGCCAACCGAGTTGCATGCCCGTCCACACTTCCTTTGGTGTGAGGCCCGGTATAAGGTCATAGCCAATCATATTCCTCCGCTACCTCGATACACCCACCCTTTGTTGCATACGCCGACCCCGGGTCCACGTCGGTGCCCATTATACCGTAATTAAGGACGGACCCCGACCACGACAACAGTGCTCGGGTCTCTACCATGACACTCCTTCGCCGGTGGCTGCAACCCATCATAGACCGCAATTACCGTGGGGACTTCATGGACTCCCCAGCCTACCACTTGTCCTTCGACGACAAGTGTCTACGGATCGTACATGGGTACTCAGGCTTCCGCCTACCTGCTCCTTGGATGCAAGTGTCTACGGTAAAGCGCATCCGTTGATGAACGAGAGGTGGAAATACTATTGACTACTCCGTCCCACTCCGGATCTTATGGTTAACACGGGTATTACGGCACAAGAATCACTGGACGACATTTGTTGTTTAATCCTAGATGGATATAAACCCTTGCAATGGAACCTCCACCATATCAACACAATCCATGGTTCCATTGCCCACCACATAGTCATATTCATAGTTATGAAAATAGTGGTTTTGGTTTTTATGCAATAGTGATAACTATAGTACTTTGCAAGTAATTTGGTAAAAATACTCAAATGACATGAGCAAGTGATGAACTTGCCTTTCTTGACTGCAAGATTATGCGGACAAGGTCTTCGATACGCAATAACTCCAAATTCTGAAATAGCATCATCGTCCGTAAGGACGATGTTTAAAAGATTGGCAAGGATGCAATAATGCATAAGTATGAGATGCAATCGCTCTAAGCGTGACCTAACCCCGATGATTTAGGATCAGTGAGTTGTAATGATTGGTTCAGGGTGTGTTGCACTTTTAGAATGATTCTCATACAAGGTTCTTATTTAGGTGTGGTTACATGGTATCATGAACAGGTAGATAATAAAGCATAATATTCAATTGAGCACACAAAGAATGATGATTGGCATAATGTTAACAAGTAAGGAACAGTGGTCAGTTTTAGTACTATATGGCATGGTTAATGATTGATTATCCTATACTTTAAAAGAATAACTTTTGAAGAACATGTACTTTGATAAAGAACAAGTATGATAATTAGGTTTGTGGGGTTCTATGGTTGTACTATGGTTTCATGTAGTTTCTGGAATAAGTATTAGATGGATCCCAACAAAGTTGGATTCATCAACACCTAGGGCTTGTAAGGTTGAGATAAGCCTAGGCATCCTAAGCAATTCATTATACATGGTTGTTGTCAAGGTTGGTTTATCTTGCTAGTGATAGTCGGCTAGGGTTTATAGGTCCTTATAAGCGGGGTTGATGATGATTTCTTATCTTCTTCAAAAGAATAACTTTTGAAGAACATACTTCTTAATTAATAAGAAGTATTATCAATTAAGGTTGAGGTTGTCTAGGATTTACTGTTGGTTCAATTAAGTCAGGAATAATTGGCTTCTAAATAGGATGGTTGATAATTAGTATCCAACACTAGTAGGGTTTAGTGGAGTATGGGAATGTAATACAAAATAGTAGGTATGGTTGTTGTCTAGGGTTCATCACAATGGTGTGATGCTAAGATAGGAATGAATAAGGATGATGGCTTTGGTAAAAGGATCTAGGGTTTACACTTGGTTGATCCCTACTTAATTATCTAGGTCTAATGAAGATGAACACATGGGATGCTAATTAGTAGTGATAGGGTTCCCATATCTTATGTGGATTTGAGACTATGTATTTAGTTGCTAGATTATGAATCTATGATTACAAATGAAGTAACATGATCACATGTTCTAACCTAGGGTTTAGGTTAGAAGTAAACTAAGATTCATATGTAATTAATGGAGCTAGGGTTTGATGCATAATTGAATTAGGGTTTTAGGGTTCCACATAAAATTATGAGGTTGTGTTCTTTATTCAATAATGGAACTAGGGTTTCCTAATTATCAATTAGTTATTGGATTAATAACTTCATTATGGATTGAAGTTATTAATAACTTTGCAAATAAAAATAATATTGAATTTGCCATTTTGTTATTTTTGAACAATTAATAATTTAAGGTAATTATTAATCAGGATGTAAATCCTTCTAATGAATGATTTAATCAAATAACAAATAAAGAAAATGAGTTTTAATGTTTTTCTTTATTTGTTTATTGGTTTTTATTTACTTTTAGAAGTTTTTATTAATTATTGAATTTTAATTGAATTTAGAATTAAAATTAAAGGCTTAAATAGTAATTATTAAATAATTAAATTTTTATTTAAAAATAAAAATTTCATTTTATATTTTTATTGGATAGAGTTTTCTTTTCTAAGAATTTTAATATCTCATTTACATTTTTCTGACGTTGTAATGAATTTTCTACAATTATCTCAAAGTTACAAGTATTTTCGAGAATTTTAATTAATAACTACAATTAGCTAAACGTACCCGGATCAAGTCCACCCACGCACCTCGATCGGTGGGGACCAATGGTCCACATCAGTGCCACGTGTGTGTGGACCGGGTCAAAATTAAATGGTACGTAGCCACGGGGCTCCCGACCGGCCGGAATCCGACGACGGCGCCGCCGTTCCGGAGTGCTCGCGCGCCGAGGCTACGCGCGTGCTGCAAAGGAACCGGGCATCGTGGTGAACCATCGGGTAGCGGCGCCGCCTCGAAACGGTCGCCGGAGCTTGCTCCGGCGAGCTCCGACCGCGGTGGCGCACGATGGCTGACGGTGCCGGTGTAGCTATGGTGAGTTATTGCGGCTAGATAAAGCACGCTCCATGCGATGCAGGAGCTCACCGCGAGCTGCGGACGGAACTAGTCGCGTGGACGACGATGATCGACGGCATGACGACGCGGTTGAAGTTGCTCGCTCACGCGGCGAAAGGGAACGGACCATCGCCGAGACGATCCGAGAGCTGCGTAGCTCGATTCCTCCCGCAGGATGGGGCATGTCGAGGACGGCGATCCCGATGGCGTCCACGGCGAGGCTCGGGGAGGTCTACCTCGACGGCGGCGATGGTGACTCGTGGAGGCTAGGGTTTCGGGAGAATTTGAGAAGAACGAAGAAACACGAGCGATGGAGGATGCGGCCGTGTATTTATAGGGTAGCGGGCGGTCATCGTCGCGTCGCGTGGTCCACAAGAGCCGGCCGGGACGTGGCTGAATTTGTCGCCGATGTCGAGCTCCGTGCTCGCATGCCGACGAAGAAGACGAAGATGGCTTCGTCCACTTCGTGTGCGTCTAACGAAGAGGTAAGTGGGTCTTGGGCCGTGGCTTGGGCTACTTCTTGGGCCGCTTGCCGGGCCGTGGTGGCCGTGGTAAGGTCCAGGTAAGCCAGGTAGGCTCCCTTCTCTTTTCTATTTTTCCTATTTTTTTCTGTTTTCCATTTCCTGTTTTCTATTTTGAATTCTGTTTTATTTCAAATCTGTTTTGCAGGATTTTTAATGTATGGATCCTTTTGGGAGTTTATAAAGATAATGATATAGCTTCATATAAGATCTTAAAAATATTATATATGTTTAATTACACCCTTGTTTATTAAATGTTATTAGAGATTGGAAATGGGCATCTATATAGTCATAATTTTCAATATCAATTTAGGTTGGTCCAAACTATTTTCCAATTGGCCCTTTTAAGTACATGTTGATAGTTAAGTTTATGTTACTTTGCAAGAAACAACTTTCAAGGCATAGCTCATTATTTAGTTTCTTATATAAGAATATGATCCCATGACATTATTTCATGTGATCATGGTTGTTAAGGATTTGGAAAATTGTTTAGGCTATCTTCCAGTATTAATCTCATCTTCTAAACCCTTTCTTTTAAAATAGTTAAGATAGATCTTATTCCTCTCATTAGACTTCTATTTATCTGGAAACAGTAGTTAGTTGCACCTATATAGCATGGCTTGAAAAATAGGTTAAGTTGATATCTTGATTCATTTCAGGGTTGGTTAAATAATCCCCTTATTCATATTTGAGCTTAAGCATGGTTTTAGATTTATACTTGTGATCCCCATGTGATACACAAGTTAGGTTTTGGATAGGGGCATTGATTCTAAATGTAAGTGGACATCTTGTTGAATTATCTAGGGTTGCTCTTCTTCACCACTAATAGGATGATTTCTTCAAAGATCATTTAAGTTGATTTAGAGGCTGAACTATACAAAGGGTTGTTATTATTCAGTTGTTCCTCTAATTAAAATATTGGAAATGGTTTAGGGTTGCTAGTAGTTCCCCTATAATTTTATGTGTTGGATATATCTATTTTTCCTATTAGGATTTAACTTATGGCTTACTCTTCTATTTCTCCAAAGCATAATCATGGCATTATCATGAGCAACTTATTCTCAATGGAACTTACTCTCAATTCTAGAGTATATGATCATTACCCAATTTGTAATGATCAAAGGTTTGGCTTCTTAAAGTATCTCTCATTAAATGGGGTTCTCACATCTATGATCAAGTATTGTCTTAATCAACTAAGGTATAGCACTTCTATTTTACTTTCTAGTATGGACATGGCTATGGTTGCCTTAAGGAATTATATTCCAGGGGAATATCTGAGATATTATCTTAGAGTTCTTTCCAAGGTATGATGATATAATCATCTGGATATATGGAATAGGTCTTCCTCACAAATTTAAGTGTTGACTCAACTATCTTGAGAATAACACCATAGCTTGAGTTCTCTCATACAGGAATAGTTATTCTAGGTTATGATGTACTCCTAATACTCTAGTTCAATGGTTGTCTTTTATTCTTAAATAGATAGAACTAGAATTGATATGAATAGTCTCTCTCAATTGGGAATGTCTTGAATAATATCCCAAGGTTGTGTTCTTGAGATGAGGTTTGAATACTTGGATGTATATCCAAGGTTTAGCTCAAGGTTGGTTATTGCCTCTCTAACAATCATTATAGAACTCTCACCTCTCTAGGTTTGGTGTATAATAATATAAATTAGATAAGGATATATATTTTGAAGAGTTGATCTCCTTGTCTTGTTTCTAAGATTAAGGTAGAATGAATACCATGAGGTTCATGGTAGGATCAAGGTTTAGTTTTGTACATGGAGAAGATAAGTCAAGGATGGTTTCTCCATTTTATTGTTACTTGATTTGCAATTGAATTGGTGTTCATATGTTATGACAAGGTTTATCATATTATGATCTTTAATAAGATCAAGCAATTGATCATTGATTGAAATGTTGTTGTGTTGATTATTAGTTCCATTTGATCTAACCCCTTAGATCAAATTATCTCTACCCAAAACAAGGTTTTAGCAAAGTCACATTGAGGTTTATAGCGCTTGACTTGATGAGCTACTTCAATTCCACCAAGGTCAAGTGAAACTTCGATATCTTGTGATCTGTTTTACTTTAAAGCGCGAAAATTCCCAGATTTTCTATGCATGAATGCAATGCACACATCTGTTTCCTCTATTTTTGTAACCCCAATACCTGGGATATTACAGTCTCTACCCCTTAAACTAAACTTCGTCCTCGAAGTTTGATCTCTCTCACGTTTCCGAAGTGTGTATCTGACTTGTGCAGACTACGACGTTTCTCGAACTCCGTGGTGATCTCACTGGATATAATTGAATATATCCCTTGTCCAGATTCTTCCTGGAATCCATTAGGGTTTGTCTCTGAACATTAGTTCTTTCTCCAGTTCTATGATTTTCTTCCTGGAATCTAATAATACTTGTCTCTGAACCATGGCTCTTACTTTGATTCATTGATTTCTTCCAACTATTATAATCTTGTTTCCTATCTCATTGAAGATTCAATGATTGGGACTTCTTCTTGTCCTGGCAGTCTTAATTGAGGACTAATTGGATAACATTCTCCTATTTGATAAAATAGGTCTTTGTTTTCCCTTACTACCAAACTCCAATAATGGTACTTGTAAGGTACTTACCATGGAAATGGTCGTGATGGTTTGTTCCTCTAAGAATGGATTAGACTCATTTAGTCCATCCAATCATGGTTTATAGTTGATACCTATAACTATTTTGGGTTCATTTAGGTTCCATGAAAGGAATCATTCAAATAGACTTTAATTTTGGTATGAGTCAATCTCCTTCGGTCTTTGACCTTCTTGAGCTATATTTGATCTACAGTATTTCCTTCATCCAACTTCTATATGCTTGACTTACTTGAGCTCTAGTACTTATGAGTAATTATTACTTACTTTCTCGAGTTATAATCCACTTCTTACGTCCTCGAGGTATGAACCTCGGCTTCTGATCTGACATCCTTCTGAAAGTAGTGTTCAACAGTCTTATGAAAATAAGATCGAACTTCCTCTCAGTTCAGACCTTCTTCTTCTATCTTGCTTAAAGTATTGAATCATTGTACATCCAACTCAATCTTTACTCTACCCCTTAGAGTTTTCTTATGGTCTTCAACTCCTTTTCTTCCAACTATTGGACTTATGGTTGGAATATTGGTCTGGTTCTAACTTATGGGTTTTACTTCTTCTAAGGTCTCGCGAAGAATGTTTGTGGTGTATCCACTCAATTGTGGACATCCAATGTGAATCCTTCGACTAAATGTTTATAGATCTAGCTATTTGGCTGACAAGATTTTTATTTGTTCACAAACTTTTGTTACAAATAATTAAATCGTGGACTATTTGTAATACCCACTGATACCAGCTGTGGTTATTATACCAACTGTGGCTATTTGATATCTAAAAAATGGATTCTATTATAGGTTCTGATCAACTGGACGAGACATCTTCTATTTTATCTCGCAGTATTGATATTATACCAATTGTGGTCTTCTGATATCGACTATGGTCTTCTTATGTCTGCTATGATTTCATATATCACCTTCCTTCATTCAGGGTTTATTTTGCAAGAAAACCACTAGCTGACACTATGATTATAGTATCCTAAGTGATTTCCCATGCATTCCCTCTTCTATGTTGACTATGGATCTGCTTCAGCTTCACCATAATCATCATATTTCTCACCTTCATGCTTCTTATGTACTAAAGTACTCCTCTGTTGAGGTAAAGCATGAGTGTTCGATTGATACTTCCTTCGAGTATTGTGGTTACTTCCCACAACTTTACTTCCTTTATCCGATGAACCTTCATCTTGTCTTCAGAATCTTCATAATTCGTCACTTCCTCACACGAATACCATTACCCTCTAGATCTATAGCATTAAGTAAGAACTTGATATTGCAACATGCATTTGCATATCAAAGTCAAACTTCATGTATGGATCTAGTCAAACAATGAAAATCCAATAAAATCCAAGAAGATTCAGCTTTGTGCTTATAATACACACCATCATAAGCCTGAATATAATAGTTGAGTAAGACATCTCTAAACATCAGGCTGCGATGTGTAGTATATAACACCACATAATATAGGTTTATATCGTGATACTTAGCACGAATATAGGGAATTCTACTATTTGTCTCAACCTTTACCTTAATTGCACATTTGCAATGAGATAAACTTGAAACAAAGTGGTCTAGGATAGTTGTGGTTAACCTAATTTTCTTTGGAAGTACTACTTAACTTTCATTTTATTGAGGACTATCTCACATGATATGTCTAGGTTCTAACATTGCTACTCAAAACACATAACTATGGAATATAGCTCCTATACTTCCAAGTGTTTCTTACCATATAACTATGGTTCATGATGTGCTTGGCACAGCTTCCCATGGTTTTGGAACACAATTCTTGCACTATTGTTTAGCACTTGACTTCTTATTGTACTCCTCTTAAATATTTATGATGTTCTAGTCCATCACATAATGATTCTCAGGTGAATCATATATGATTACTATCACTACTATGTAAGTAGACATATTTTATTCCTATTTCTCTTCCTTACCTCCCATGATTGACTCATCATGGTCTATACTACCTCATATGACTCATAGTTATCACTTACTATCAATTGTTTCACATGTCTAGATAATTTTACTTACTCATTACTTAACTTGGTCTACATCTTCTATTAGGATATCTTAATTATCTTCATCACTTGATATTACTTCTATTACAAGTCTGGATAACTCTTACTTCACCATAACATGTGTTGGTACACATCTTCCAATAGGATATCTTCCTTATGGTTGTATCCTCTCTTTGGACTACCATGTATTGTATACCAACTGTGATCTACTCATCTATTGTTTTAAGGACTTAATGGTATACTACATATTTGGGATTTGCTAACTAACTTTACTTAAGAAATATATGTAAGAAAGGATGACTCAAGTGTGTCAGGATTATTCTCAAGTGAATATCCATCTCAAGTCATAAGAAGTATTTGTTTTACCTAGGACAATTTCCTATAGACACTACCAATCCTATAGGTCTCCTTTAAAGGATTTTGATCCTAGGGTCAAAGCATTTGCTCTGATACCAACTGTGGTGACCCGGCATACCACTGCATGGTGTAGTATGCAAGTCTGATATAACACCAATGAAACACCGTTCCACTAGTATTATATCGCTCGAGTGGTACAACGAAACATATGCGGGTCCAAGGCATGTCTATAGAATTACACACAGACTCTGTTACATAAGATCATCACAGCCTCCTACTTTACAATGAGGTAAAACTGCAAATAAACTCCAAAAGAACGACTCGTAGTCTAATCCTTACACGAACTCTATTTGTAGAGTATTTGACTAGCTATAGGGGCTATGAATAGATTTTAGCTAAATAGGAGCTGAGTTTTAGGAAGCTAGTTCCCTTCTATTGCTAATCTAGGTTTTCTCCTTGTTGGATGTGGTATCTGACTCTTCTGACATGGTCCTGTCTCTTGAAGTAGTTGTTGACTCCTCGGCCTTTGAGTTGCACTGTAGATCCTCCTTCGATGCCTCCATATCTAAGCAGGGGATTTAAGAGTGGGATGAGTACGAGCGTACTCAACAAGTTCATTATAGGAAAGAGGTGTTTAATGCACTAGCTACGACATTAGACCAGAAAGTCTAATACCAATGCAGGTTTTCATAACCATTTCTTCAAGAGGTTGCTTTTATTCAGAAGAACTATGTCCGTCAGCCTTCACCGGTTTACTAGAACTTCATGGAGCTCCTTTCCGGCCGCGTTCGCAGTTCCATATCCCGAACGAGGAGTGACAGGTCACGGTTCTTTACACTCTGCAGAGGTGTGTTGCTTTACCCATAAGAGATCTTAACCTTGGTGCCAACCGAGCTGCGTGCTCGTCCACACTTCCTTTGGTGTGAGGCCCGGTATAAGGTCTAGCCAATCATGTTCCTCCGCTACCTCGAACACCCACCCTTTGTTGCATGCGCCGACCACGGGTCCACGTCGGTCCCATTATTCCCGTAATTTCAGGGTGGACCCCGACCACGACAACGAGTCTCGGGCTCTACCATACACTCCTACGCCGGTGGCTGCAACCCATCATAGACCGCAATTACCGTGGGGACTTAAGGCTCCCCGACCTCACCAGCTTGTTCCTTCGAACGACAAGTGTCTACGGACCGTGCCGTGGGGACTTAAGGCTTCCCAGCCTCACCGCTTGCCGCCTTGGATACAAGTGTCTACGGTAAAGCGCATCCGTTGATGAACGAGAGGTGGAAACACTTTTGACTACTCCGTCCCACTCCGGATCTTATGGTTAACACGGGTATTACCAGCACAAGAATCACTGGCGACATTTGTTGTTTAATCCTAGATGGATATAAACCCGTGCAATGGAACCTCCACCATATCAACACAATCCATGGTTCCATTGCCCACCACATAGTCATATTCATAGTTATGAAAGTAGTGGTTTTGGTTTTTATGCAATAGTGATAACCATAATACTTTGCAAGTAATTTGATAGAAATACTCAAATGACATGAGCAAGTGATGAACTTGCCTTTCTTGACTGCAAGATTATGCAGACAAGGTCTTCGATACGCAATAACTCCAAATTCTGAAATAGCATCATCGTCCAGTAAGGACGATGTTTAAAAGATTGGCAAGGATGCAATAATGCATAAGTATGAGATGCAATCGCTCTAAGCGTGACCTAACCCCGATGATTTAGGATTAGTGAGTTGTAATGATTGGTTCAGGGTGTGTTGCACTTTTAGAGTGATTCACAACAAGGTTCTTATTCAGGTGTGGTTACATGGTATCATGAACAGGTAGACAATAAAGAATAATAATCAATTGAGCACACAAAGAATGATAATTAGCATAATGTTATCAAGTAAAGAACAGTGGTTAGTTTTAGTACTATATGGCATGGTTAATGATTGATTATCATATACTTTAAAAGAATAACTTTTGAAGAACATGTTCTTTAATAAAGAACAAGTATGGTAATTAAGTTGGGGTTTCTATGGTTGACTATGGTTTCATGTAGTTGTTGGAATAGGTATTAGATGGATCCCAACAAAGTTGGATTCATCAACACCTAGGGCTTGTAAGGTTAAGATAAGCCTAGGCATCCTAAGCAATTCATTATACATGGTTGTTGTCAAGGTTGGTTTATCTTGCTAATGATAGCTGGCTAGGGTTTATAGGTCCTTATAAGCAGGGTTGATGATGATTTCTTATCTTCTTCAAAAGAATAACTTTTGAAGAACATACTTCTTAATTAATAAGAAGTATAACAATTAAGGTTGAGGTTGTCTAGGATTTACTGTTGGTTCTGTTAAGTAAGGAATAATTGGCTTCTAAATAGGATGGTTGATAATTGGTATCCAACACTAGTAGGGTTTAGTGGAGTAGGGATATGTAATACAAAATAGTAGGTATGGTTGTTGTTAGGGTTTATCACAATGGTGTGATGCTAAACATGGATGAATAAGGATGATGGTTTTGATAGTAGAAGCTAGGGTTTAAACTTGGTTGATCCCTACTTAATTATCTAGGTCTGTTGAGGATGAACACATGGAATGCTAATTGTCGTGATAGGGTTCCCATATTTCATGTGAATTTGACTAGTATTTAGTTGCTAGATATGAATCTATGATAACTAATGAAGTAACATGATCACATGTTCTAACCTAGGGTTTAGGTTAGAAGTAAACTAGGATTCATATGAATTAATGGAGCTAGGGTTTGGTGCATAATTGAATTAGGGTTTTAGGGTTCCACATAAAATTATGAGGTTGTGTTCTTTATTCAATATGGAACTAGGTTTCCTAATTACTTAATTAGTTATTGTATTAATAACTTCATTATGGAGTTGAAGTTATTAATAACTTTGCAAATAAAAATAATATTGAATTTGCCATTTTATTATTTTTGAACAATTAATAATTTAGGGTAATTATTAATCAGGGTGTAAATCTTTCTAATAATGATTTAATCAAATAATAAATAAAGAAAATGAGTTTTAATGTTTTTCTTTATTTGTTTACTGGTTTTTATTTATTTTATGAAAATTTTGACTAATTATTGAATTTTAATTGAATTTAGAATTAAAATTAAAGGCTTAAATAATCAAGTATAAAATAATTAAATTTTTATTGAAAAATAAAAATTTCATATTATATTTTTATTGGATAGAGTTTTCTTTTCTAAGAATTTTAGTACCACATTTATATTTTTCTGACGTTGTAATGAATTTTCTAAATTATCTCAAAGTTACAAGTATTTTCGAGAATTTTAAAATAACTACAATTGCTAAACGTACCCGGACTAAGTCCACCCAGGTACCTCGGACTGGTGGGACCAATGGTCCACATCAGTGCCACGTGTGTGTGGACCGGGTCAAAATAAATGGTAGAGCCACGGGGCTCTCGACCGGCGGCCGATCGACGACGGCGCCGGCGTTCCGGAGTGCTCCGCGCGAGGCTGCGCGTGTGTGCAAAGGAACCGAGGCATCGTGGTGAACCATTGGGTAGCGGCGCCGCCTCGAAACGGTCGCCGGAGCTTGCTCGCGGCGAGCTCCGACTGCGGTGGCGCACGATGGCGGACGGTGCCGGTGAAGCTATGGTGAATTTTACGGCTAGATAAAGCAGCTCCAGGAGATGCAGGAGCTCACCGTGATGCGGAGGAACGGCTCGTAGACGACGATTATCGATGGAGATGACGACGCGGTTGAAGTTTCGCGTCACGCCGGCGAGAGGGAACGGACCATCACCGGCGACCGAGAGCTTCGTAGCTCGATTCCTCCCGCAGGTGGGGCATGTCGAGGACGGCGATCCCGATGGCGGTCACGGCGAGGCTCGGGGAGGTCTACCTCGACGGCGATGACCGGTGACCGTGGAGGCTAGGGTTTCGGCGGAATTTGGGAAGAACGAAGAACACGAGCGATGGAGGATCGCGGCCGGTGTATTTATAGGGTAGCGGGCGGTCGTCGTCGGTCGCGTGGTCCACAAGGCCGGTGCCGGGACGTGGCTGAAGTAGTCGCACGATGTCGAGCTCCGTGCTTGCATGCCGACGAAGAAGACGAAGATGGCTTCGTCCACTTCGTGTGCGTCGAAGCGAAGGGGTAAGTGGTCTTGGGCCGTGGCTGGGCTACTTCTTGGGCCGCTTGCTGGGCTGTGGTGGCCGTGTAAGGTCCAGGTAAGCCAGGTAGGCTCCCTTCTCTTTTCTATTTTTCCTATTTTTTTCTGTTTTCTATTTCCTGTTTTCTATTTTGAATTCTGTTTTATTTCAAATCTGTTTTGCAGGATTTTTAATGTATGGATCCTTTTGGGAGTTTATAAAGATAATGATATAGCTTCATATAAGATCTTAAAAAAATATTATATATGTTTAATTACACCATTGTTTATTAAATGTTATTAGATATTGGAAATGGGCATCTATATAGTCATAATTTTCAATATCAATTTAGGTTGGTCCAAACTATTTTCCAATTGGCCCTTTTAAGTACATGTTGATAGTTAAGTTTATGTTACTTTGCAAGAAACAACTTTCAAGGCATAGCTCATTATTTAGTTTCTTATTTAAGAATATGATCCCATGACATTATTTCATGTGATCATGGTTGTTAAGGATTTGGAAAATTGTTTAGGCTATCTTCCAGTATTAATCTCATCTTCTAAACCCTTTCTTTTAAAATAGTTAAGATAGATCTTATTCCTCTCATTAGACTTCTATTTATCTGGAAACAGTAGTTAGTTGCACCTATATAGCATGGCTTGAAAAATAGGTTAAGTTGATATCTTGATTCATTTCAGGGTTGGTTAAATAATCCCCTTATTCATATTTGAGCTTAAGCATGGTTTTAGATTTATACTTGTGATCCCCATGTGATACACAAGTTAGGTTTTGGATAGGGGCATTGATTCTAAATGTAAGTGGACATCTTGTTGAATTATCTAGGGTTGCTCTTCTTCACCACTAATAGGATGATTTCTTCAAAGATCACTTAAGTTGATTTAGAGGCTGAACTATACAAAGGGTTGTTATTATTCAGTTGTTCCTCTAATTAAAATATTGGAAATGGTTTAGGGTTGCTAGTAGTTCCCCTATAATTTTATGTGTTGGATATATCTACTTATCCTATTAGGATTTAACTTATGGCTTACTCTTCTATTTCTCCAAAGCATAATCATGGCATTATCATGAGCAACTTATTCTCAATGGAACTTACTCTCAATTCTAGAGTATATGATCATTACCCAATTTGTAATGATCAAAGGTTTGGCTTCTTAAAGTATCTCTCATTAAATGGGGTTCTCACATCCATGATCAAGTATTATCTTAATCAACTAAGGTATAGCACTTCTATTTTACTTTCTAGTATGGACATGGCTATGGTTGCCTTAAGGAATTATATTCCAGGGGAATATCTGAGATATTAACTTAGAGTTCTTTCCAAGGTATGATGATATAATCATCTGGATATATGGAATAGGTCTTCCTCACAAATTTAAGTGTTGACTCAACTATCTTGAGAATAACACCATAGCTTGAGTTCTCTCATACAGGAATAGTTATTCTAGGTTATGATGTACTCCTAATACTCTAGTTCAATGGTTGTCTTTTATTCTTAAATAGATAGAACTAGAATTGATATGAATAGTCTCTCTCAATTGGGAATGTCTTGAATAATATCCCAAGGTTGTGTTCTTGAGATGAGGTTTGAATACTTGGATGTATATCCAAGGTTTAGCTCAAGGTTGGTTATTGCCTCTCTAACAATCATTATAGAACTCTCACCTCTCTAGGTTTGATGTATAATAGTATAAATTAGATAAGGATATATATTTTGAAGAGTTGATCTCCTTGTCTTGTTTCTAAGATTAAGGTAGAATGAATACCATGAGGTTCATGGTAGGATCAAGGTTTAGTTTTGTACATGGAGAAGATAAGTCAAGGATGGTTTCTCCATTTTATTGTTACTTGATTTGCAATTGAATTGGTGTTCATATGTTATGACAAGGATTATCATATTGTGATCCTTAACAAGATCAAGTAATTAATCATTGATTAAAGTTCTTGTGTTGATTTTAATTCCATTTGATCTAATCCCTTAGATCAAATTATCTCTACCCAAAACAAGGTTTTAGACAAAGTCACATTGAGGTTTATAGCGCTTGACTTGATGAGCTACTTCAATTCCACCAAGGTCAAGTGAAACTTCGATTCATCGTGATCTGTTTTACTTTAAAGCGCGAAAATTCCCCAGATTTTCAATGCATGAATGCAATGCACACATCTGTTTCCTCTATTTTTGTAACCCCAATACCTGGGATATTACACGCGGTCCGTTTGGGGTAAATCATTGGATCTCCCTGTCAGGCCACACAACGGCAGATACAATATATCCATGTACGGTGGCCTTTTGATGGCCTAAGGGTGAGGTTGGTCGCTGGATTCAATGTTAGTGTTTGTGCTTGTGTGTACATATGTTGTTTTTTTTTGCTTGGGTTCAGTTGGACCAATTAATATGCCAATGTTTGCCTTACCTATGGTTCCTAACTATTTGTTTTTTAGACATTTTCAGCAAGGGATTTTCATAAAAAATAGTTTTTATTCCTCCATGTAATGCTAGGTACTTGAAAAGCCAAATGCCAAGGTTTACTAAAAAAAAGGCACTTGAAAAGGCAGATGCCAAGGTTTATATGAAAAAAACTCATCTTTCCTAAATTACATTGACTATTAGTTTTGGTCAACGACAAATTTTATGAAATTCAACCAAATGAATACGGGAGTGATGTTTTGGCTCCTAGGTGCATATGCTCCCTTTAGTTTAAACTTCGAGTTTGATACATTTTGAAATGTCAAAAAATACCAAACGAAAAATTCATGTGTACATCTTCACATGCTAAGTGCGAACAAAGTCTTTCCATGAAAAATCAACTTGTAGTTTGAGCTGTGTAAAAAAGACAAAATTTAGTGCTGAAAATCAAGCTTTTTGTGAGACTTATTTTGTTTTTTTAGATCGATCACAAAAAATATCGTTTTTTCACGAAACTGCACGAACGCATGTAGATTGTTGAGATGTACATGCAGATTTTTTTATAATTTTTTTTACCAATTAGAAATATATTTTTTGGGTGGAGGGAGCATATGCACCCAAGAGCCGAATTGAATTTCCGGAATATTAACATCTATAATTTCACCTCAATATTGTTAGAAACATCATGAAACATAATTCCATATTACATGCATTTGGTATTGCGAATACATGGTTGATCAAACTTCATGATGTTTTAACTTTAACCAGCTATACTCAATATATTTTGGGTCTATGGTATTTTTTTCTTGCTGCACTAGATCTGAAGTTTAACATCCTTTATCCAGAGAAGATAGTTATGGTATTGTGCACATTGCATGGTGACCAGCTGATAAAGCGCACGGATCAGGAGAAGTTGACACTCCAGTATACCCCATCCTTGTAGCTTCCCCATATACCGGGACTAGAATTTGGGTTTCTCAGGCAATCATTCTGAAAAGATGCATATATAATTGAGGAATGGAGATAATGCAAATTATGGTATAGTCATGCGTTAAGCTGCAAAAAAGTGACGCCACCGTCACATGCCATGTGCTCCTATTATGTACGCCGAATAGAAATGCTAACAAGGCGAGGCTCACAAACTGAATTTTCTTCGTCTAATCATGTCTTGGCATATATGCCGGCCGGCTCTCTTCAAGTGGGGAAATTAAAAAGCAGCCGATTCCGTACCAGAACTGCACGCACTTGTATATAAACTTGAGCTGAGGTGACATGTCCACCTTAAGCAAACACTTTGTCCCCTTGCCACTGATAGTTTGCTTCTCTGAGGGCATCTCCAGCGGCGCGACGCAAACGGACGCTGAGCGAGCGTTTGTGTCCGCCGTGACCGAAAATGCGTCGTACACCACCTCCAGCGGCGCGACGCAAAGTGACCGGGCCATCCGCGATATGCGCCAGGTTTGCGTCTCGGCGGACGCTGCGCGGACGCGTAAAGTGTTCGCTCGCGTCTCCACCGGGCCCGCCTGGCAGCACCGAGGGCACCGCTTCGGCGGTCAGCGCTTCCGCGTCTGCGCGCGCACTGGCGGGCGGCGGCTGGGCTTCTGCGCCGCCTTCAATGGCATCGTATCCCGCGCGCGGCCGCCCTTAAAAGTCCACCGGCCGCGTCGCTCCTTCGCCCACACCACACCTCCACTCGCACCACCACCGCCGCAGCGCCATGGGGAAGAAAAACGACTTCGAGGCCTCCGGCAGCGGCACCAAGAAGATCCCGCTCCCCGTCACGGTAGGGAGGCTCATGCACGGCAAATGGATGTCGTGCGACGACGCCTGGTCCGGCGTGCAGCTGCCTGGCGCCTGGCGGCTCAGCTGCCGCCGAGTGCCCATCCCTCCAGTACCTAGCTGATACGTCTCCGACGTATCGATAATTTCTTATGTTCCATGCCACATTATTGATGATATCTACATGTTTTATACATACTTTATGTCATATTTATGCGTTTTCCGGAACTAACCTATTGACGAGATGCCGAAGGACCAGTTCCTGTTTTCTGCTGTTTTTGGTTTCAGAAATCCTAGTAAGGAAATATTCTCGGAATCGGACGAAATCAACGCCCAGCATCTTAGGATTGCATGAAGCTTCCAGAACACCCGAGAGCTGCCAGAGGGGGGCCACAGGCCCACCAAACAGTAGGCCGGCGCGGCCAAGGGGGGGCCCGCGCCCCCCTATTATGTCACCGCCTCGTCGCCCCTCCGACTCCGCCTCTTCGCCTATTTAAAGGTCCCTGACCTAAAACCTCGATACGAAAAAAGCCACGGTACGAGAAACCTTCCAGAGCCGCCACCATCGCGAAGCCAAGATCTGGGGGACAGGAGTCTCTGTTCCGGCACGCCGCCGGGACGGGGAAGTGCCCCGGAAGGCTCCTCCATCAACACCACCGCCATCTTCATCGACGCTGCTGTCTCCCATGAGGAGGGAGTAGTTCTCCATCGAGGCTAAGGGTTGTACCGGTAGCTATGTGGTTAATCTCTCTCCTATGTACTTCAATACAATGATCTCATGAGCTGCCTTACATGATAGAGATTCATATGAGTTTTGTATCACTATTCATCTATGTGTTACTCTAGTGATGTTATTAAAGTACTCTATTCCTCCTCCACGGTGTAATGGTGACGAGTGTGTGCATCGTGTAGTACTTGGCGTAGGTTATGATTGTAATCTCTTGTAGATTTTGAAGTTAATTATTGCTATGATAGTATTGATGTGATCTATTCCTCCTTCATAGTGTGATGGTGACAGTGTGCATGCTATGTTAGTACTTGGTGTAATTGCAATGATCTATCATGCTCTCTAAGGTTATTTAAATATGAACATCGAATGTTGTGGAGCTTGTTAACTCCGGCATTGAGGTGCTCTTGTAGCCCTACACAGTTAGTGGTGTTCATCATCCAACAAGAGAGTGTAGAGTCTAGCATCTATCTATTTATTCTGTTATGTGATCAATGTTGAGAGTGTCCACTAGTGAAAGTATGATCCCTAGGCCTTGTTCCTAAATATCGCTACCGCTGCTTGTTTACTCGTTTTACTCGCATCCGTACTTCCTGCAATATTACCACCATCAACCACACGCCAGCAAGCACTTTTCACGGCGCCGTTACTACTGCTCATACTTATTCATACCACCTGTATTTCACTATCTCTTCGCCGAACTAGTGCACCTATTAGGTGTGTTGGGGACACAAGAGACTTCTTGCTTTGTGGTTGCAGGGTTGCATGAGAGGGATATCTTTGACCTCTTCCTCCCCGAGTTCGATAAACCTTGGGTGATCCACTTAAGGGAAACTTGCCTGCTGTTCTACAAACCTCTCGCTCTTGGAGGCCCAACACCGTCTACAAGAATAGAAGCACCCGTAGACATCAAGCACTTTTCCAGGCGCCGTTGCCGGGGAGGAAAGGTAAAAGGCACTCATACTCCGGTCCCGGTAACTAAGTACTTTTCCATTGCCGTTGTGTGTGTGCTCGAAGCTATTTCCTTTAGATCCTGCAATTGCATCTTTTTGTTTCTTGTTTACACTAGTTAGGCATAATGGAAAACAACAAAAATATGAGAGATCTTTATGAACTTTATCTTGAATTAGGACATGATGTGTTTGAAGAGAGAATTAAAAAACCCATGGAACTTTATATGCATACTAATGGGAATGTTATTAATATGAATGCTTTGAACACTATTGTTGCTAATGCTATGGAAAATGCTAAGCTTGGGGAGGTCTGTTTTGATGAAAATGATCTCTTTAGCCCTCCGGGTATTGAGGAGAAAGTTTATATTGATTACGATATGCCTCCCATATATGATGATTATAATGATAGTGGTCTTTTGTTGCCACCTACTATGGAGGATAAAGCTTGTTATGATTATACTATGCCTCCTATATTTGATGATGAGAATAATAATGATAGCTACTGTTGAATTTGCTCCCACTATAATTAATAAGAATGACTATGCTTATGTTGGGAGTAGTAATTATTTTATGCATGAGACTCATGATAAGAATGTTTCATTTGATAGTTATATTGTTGAGTTTGCTCATGATGCCACTGAAAGTTATTACGAGAGGGGAAAATATGGTTGTAGAAATTTTAATGTTACTAAAACACCTCTCTATATGCTGAAATTTTTGAAGTTACACTTGTTTTATCCTTCTATGCTTGTTGCATTATGCTTCATGAATTTGTTTATTTACAAAATTCCTTTTAATAGGAAGTGGGTTAGGCTTAAATTTGTTTTGAATTTGCTTCTTGATGCTCTCTTTTTTCTTCAACTCTTATTTCCCATGTGAGCATCATTAAAACTGCTGAGCCCATCTTAATGGCTATAAAGAAAGCACTTCTTGGGAGATAACCCATGTTCTTTATTTTACTACAGCAATTTTGTTTTATATTTGAGTCTTGGAAGTTGTTACTACTGTAGCAACCTCTCCTTATCTTATTTTATTGCATTTGTTGTGCCAAGTAAAGTCTTTGATAGTAAAGTCAATACTAGATTTGGATTACTGCGCAGAAACAGATTTCTTGCTGTCACGAATTTGGGTATGATTCTCTGTAGGTAACTCAGAAAAATCTGCCAGTTTACGTGAGTGATCCTCAGATATGTACGCAACTTTCATTCAATTTGGGCATTTTCATCTGAGCAAGTCTGGTGCCTCTTTAAAATTCGTCTTTACGGACTGTTCTGTTTTGACAGATTCTGCCTTTTATTTCGCATTATTGCCTCTTTTGTTGTGTTGGATGGATTTCTTTGTTCCATTAACTTCCAGTAGCTTTGTGCAATGTCCAGAAGTGTTAAGAATGATTGTGTTACCTCTGAACATGTGAATTTTTGATTATTCACTAACCCTCTAATGAATTTGTTTTGAGTTTGGTGTGGAGGAAGTTTTCAAGGGTCAAGAGAGGAGGATGATATACTATGATCAAGGAGAGTGAAAAGTCTAAGCTTGGGGATGCACCCGTGGTTCATCCCTGCATATTTCAAGAAGACTCAAGCATCTAAGCTTGGGGATGCCCAAGGCATCCCCTTCTTCATCGATAACTTATCAGGTTCCTTCTCTTGAAACTATATTTTTATTCGGTCACATCTTATGTACTTTACTTGGAGCGTCTGTGTGCTTTTATTTTCGTTTTGTTATTTTCATTCTCTGAATAAATGCTTGTGTGGGAGAGAGAGACACGCTCCGCTGTTGCATATGAACACTTGTGTTCTTCGCTTTATCTTTAATGTTCATGGCGAAGGTTGAAACTGCTTCGTTCATTTTTATATGGTTGGAAACAGAAAATGCTGCATGTGGTAAATGGTATAATGTCTTGAATAATGTGATACTTGGCAATTGTTGTGCTCATATAGATTATGTTTAAGCTCTTGCATCATGTACTTTGCACCCATTAATGAAGAACTACATAGAGCTTGTTAAAATTTGGTTTGCATGATTAGTTTCTCTAGAGTCTAGATATTTTCTGGTTGAGGTGTTTGAACAACAAGGAGGCAATATAAAGTCTTATAATAGTTACAATATGTTCATATGTGAGCTTTGCTGCACCTTTTATACTTGAGTTTGCTTCAAACAACCTTGCTAGCCTAGCCTTGTATTGAGAGGAATTCTTCTCGTGCATCCAAATCCTTGAGCCAATAACTATGCCATTTGTGTCCATCATACCTACCTACTACATGGTATTTCTCCGCCATTCCAAAGTACATTACTTGAGTGCTACCTTTAAAATTTCTATTCTTTACCTTTGCAATATATAGCTCATGGGACAAAATAGCTTAAAAACTATCGTGGTGAAGAATATGTACTTATGTGTCTTATTTCTTAGTAAGTTGCTTGTTGAGCGGTAACCATGTTTTCTGGGGACGCCATCAACTCTTTTACCTTTGTTGAATATCATGTGAGTTTCTATGCATGTTCGTCTTGTCTGAAGTAAGGGAGATTTACCACTCATTTAATGGTTAGAGCATGCATAATGTTAGAGAAGAACATTGGGCCGCTAACTAAAGCCATGATCCATGGTGGAAGTTTCAGTTGTGGACATATATCCTCAATCTCATATGAGAACATTAATTGTTGCTACATGCTTATGCATTAAAGAGGAGTCCATTATCTGTTGTCTATTTTGTCCCGGTATGGATTTCTAAGTTGAGAATAATCAAAAGCGAGAAATCCAATGCGAGCTTTCTCCTTAGACCTTTGTACAGGCGGCATAGAGGTACCCCTTTGTGACACTTGGTTGAAACATATGCTATGCAATGATAATCAGTGTTAATCCAAGCTAATTAGGACAAGGTGTAAGCACTATTGGTATACTATGCATGAGGCTTGCAACTTATAAGATATCTTAGACATAACACATATGCTTTATTACTACCGTTGACAAAATTGTTTCTTGTTTTCAAAATGAAAAGCTCTAGCACAAATATAGCAATCAATGCTTCCCTCTGCGAAGAGCCAATCTTCTACTTTATTGTTGAGTCAGTTTACCTATTCTTTCTATCTTAGAAGCAAACACATGTATCAACTGTGTGCATTGATTCTTACATGTTTACCTATTGCACTTGTTATATTACTTTGTGTTGACAATTATCCATGAGATATATATGTTACAAGTTGAAAGCAATTGTTGAAACTTAATCATCCTTTGTGTTGCTTCAATGCCTTTTACTAAGAATTTATTGCTTTATGAGTTAACTCTTATGCAAGTCTTATTGATGCTTGTCTTGAAAGTACTATTCACGAAAAGTCTTTGCTTTATGATTCATTTGTTTACTCATGTCATTACCATTGTTTTGATCGCTGCATTCATTACATATGCTTACAATAGTATGATCAAGGTTATGATGGCATGTCACTCCAGAAATTATCTTTGTTATCGCTTACCTGCTCGGGACGAGCAGGAACTAAGCTTGGGGATGCTGATACGTCTCCGACGTATCGATAATTTGTTATGTTCCATGCCACATTATTGATGATATCTACATGTTTTATACATACTTTATGTCATATTTATGCGTTTTCCGGAACTAACCTATTGACGAAATGCCGAAGGGCCGCTTCGTTGTTTTCGCTGTTTTTGGTTTCGAAATCCTAGTAAGGAAATATTCTCGGAATCGGACGAAATCAACGCCCAGCATCTTAGGATTGCATGAAGCTTCCAGAACACCCGAGAGCTGCCAGAGGGGGCCACAGGCCCACCAAACAGTAGGCCGGCGCGGCCAAGGGGGGCCCACGCCCCCCTATTGTGTCACCGCCTCGTCGCCCCTCCGACTCCGCCTCTTCGCCTATTTAAAGGTCCCTGACCTAAAACCTCGATACGAAAAAGCCACGGTACGAGAAACCTTCCAGAGCCGCCGCCATCGCGAAGCCAAGATCTGGGGGACAGGAGTCTCTGTTCCGGCACGCCGCCGGGACGGGGAAGTGCCCCCGGAAGGCTCCTCCATCAACACCACCGCCATCTTCATCGATGCTGCTTTCTCCCATGAGGAGGGAGTAGTTCTCCATCGAGGCTAAGGGCTGTACCGGTAGCTATGTGGTTAATCTCTCTCCTATGTACTTCAATACAATGATCTCATGAGCTGCCTTACATGATTGAGATTCATATGAGTTTTGTATCACTATTCATCTATGTGTTACTCTAGTGATGTTATTAAAGTACTCTATTCCTCCTCCACGGTGTAATGGTGACAAGTGTGTGCATCGTGTAGTACTTGGCGTAGGTTATGATTGTAATCTCTTGTAGATTTTGAAGTTAATTATTGCTATGATAGTATTGATGTGATCTATTCCTCCTTCATAGTGTGACGGTGACAGTGTGCATGCTATGTTAGTACTTGGTGCAATTGCAATGATCTATCATGCACTCTAAGGTTATTTAAATATGAACATCGAATGTTGTGGAGCTTGTTAACTCCGGCATTGAGGTGCTCTTGTAGCCCTACACAGTTAGTGGTGTTCATCATCTAACAAGAGAGTGTAGAGTCTAGCATCTATCTATTTATTATGTTATGTGATCAATGTTGAGAGTGTCCACTAGTGAAAGTATGATCCCTAGGCCTTGTTCCTAAATACTACTACCGCTGCTTGTTTACTGTTTTACTGCATCTGTACTTCCTGCAATATTACCACCATCAACTACACGCCAGCAAGCACTTTTCTGGCGCCGTTACTACTGCTCATACTTATTCATACCACCTGTATTTCACTATCTCTTCGCCGAACTAGTGCACCTATTAGGTGTGTTGGGGACACAAGAGACTTCTTGCTTTGTGGTTGCAGGGTTGCATGAGAGGGATATCTTTGACCTCTTCCTCCCTGAGTTCGATAAACCTTGGGTGATCCACTTAAGGGAAACTTGCTGCTGTTCTACAAACCTCTGCTCTTGGAGGCCCAACACTGTCTACAAGAATAGAAGCACCCGTAGACATCACCTGCGCGTGAGCCTGATCGGATGGCGGAGATCCGGCGCAGGAGGCGGTATCTGCCGGCGGACCTCCGCGCCGATCCGGCGTACGCCATCGACTCGGAGCTTTGGCGTACGTACCTGTCCACGGAGACGGACAGGAGACGAAGGGCAGGCTTCATGGGCGACAGGGATTATCCCTTCGGCCCTGCACCGCCGGCTCGTCGTCAGCAGGCGCCGACGCGTCGTCAGCAGGCGCGGACGTGACGTCAGCAGACGCAGCACAACGACGCCGACGACCGCGAGGACGACGACGACGACGAAGCCTACGCCGTGTACGACGACCACGAAAACTACGTCGAGGCGCTCGCGTACCATAGCGAGGAGGTGAAGGACGACAGCGACGACTACGTCGTTGTCGTCTTCCACGAATGGCAGCAGGCCTTGGCGGAGGGCCGGAACTTCGACTTCCCGGACAACATGACGGACGACGAGATGGCGAAGGTCGCCGTCCTCGTCTCCGAGTACGACGCGCCTGTGCAGCCGCCGCTGCCCCGCTACGCCACCGCCGTCATGCCGCCGGGCCTGTCGGTGGATGAAGCACTTCGACAGGCGCTCCTGGAGTCGGCGCCGCCTACGCCACCGCCGCCACAGCCGCAGCACTGGGCGCCTCCACCGCCGCCACAGCCGCAGCACTGGGCGCGTCCACCTCCGCCACAGTCGCAGTACTGGGCGCCTCCACCACCGCCACAGCCACAACACTGGGCGCCTCCACCGCCGCCACAGCCGCAGCCTCCTCAACCTCGAGCACCGGCGGCGGCGCGCCCGGCGTACGCTCCCCCGGATGGCAACTGGCCTTGGGTCATACCGGAGCTCATCGTGCTCGACAGCGACGAGGAGCAGCACAGCGACGAGGAGCAGTAGGCGTTTAGGTTTATTTTTTATGTTTTAAGTATGTAAATTATGTTTCATGTTAAAGAAAATGATTCGTCCTAAAAAATGCGTTGTGCCGCTGGAGCCACCCCCGACGCAAACGGACGCGCGGTCGATTTCGACCAAAAGGGTCGACGCAAACGGACACGCGGACGCTAAAATGCGTCGCGCCGCTGGAGATGCCATGAATCTTGAACGGTGATCTAGCTCCACTAGCATGGAACAACACCACAGCGTGAAGTAGTTTTTCTTAACGGGGCAAAAAATTTGCCTCATTCTATTGATTAAGGAGAAGTTTTGCATAAAGAAAAAGACTTATATTTTTTACAAGAATCACTCTCACAATCATTTCAGCTAAACATTTTGCACCCACTAAAACCCATAACCACGCCTCATTTTTTTTATCGTGTCGAAGACTACATGCAAGGGGGCTTGCTTATTACCGAAGAGCCTATCATTACGCTCGTTTCACATCTGCCAAGAGATAAGCAAGATGATAGAAGCCATGGCCTTGCGAGTAGGGGTGGACCCGACCGCCATCATGTCCACCACTCAATGATAGTGAGACCCATCCATTGCCGAGGGTCGAGCTCGGGGATTCGCATCCAATCTTTGATGAAGCCCCATAGACAAACGGTGAAGTGAAAATGGACGAAAATGTGGTCAATGGATTCTGTGCATTGCTTGCATAGAGGAAAAAACCCAGAATTAGGCCAACCACGCTTCACCAAATGGTTCGCCGTTCAAAATCTATTTGGTTTGAAGCAACGCAAAAAAGTTAACATTGAGAGGTTCCCATGTCATCCACTTTGGTTGCCAAGGGTGATAGTGGTCATGGGATAAAAAATTCGCATGTCCTCCTTGGTGCAAGGGTTACCAAATCTTGTTAGGGTCTTTCTATTAAAGCCATGGCCAACGTAGGCGGAGGGTCGTCGCGAATTCTCCCATGTGGAGCACCCCAAGCCCACCGAGCTTCTTAGGTTGATACACTGTTTCCCAATTCATTTTGCATGTGACGCCCATGGTGGTATTCTTGGTGGATCAAAGGAAAGCCCGTTCGATATTATTGATGAACATGATAGTGGCCGACGGGATGGAGAGAGGGATGATGTAGTAAATTGCTTGTGAAGTAATAACCTATTTAACCAACGATGCACGACCGTCCATAGTGGCAAATTTCCCAATCCAAGTAGGTAACTTGCTGGCGCATTTAACTTCAAGAAGTTGTAAGTCGACTCTTTTCAAACACCAAACCGAAAGAGGAATCCCAAGGTACCGCAAGGGGAATGTAGCATGCATAGCCGAGATGCCCTCAAGGTTGTCAACGAGGTTCACGTCACCACATGTAATAGGGACAATGCTACTCTTTAGGCAGTTGGTACAGATGCCGGCCAATTCCCCAAAGTTGCTAAGATTGTTTGCGAAATTTCAAATGTCTTCATTGAAAGGAGCCACCCCGCGTCATCCGCATAAAGAGACAATAGCACGACCATGAAGCTTGTGAAGTAGTCCATGCCTTGTTGCACATTCAAAATTTGAGATATCAGGTCAATGACAATAGGAGCAGCGAGAGGGGTCCCCTTGGCGCAACTAACGACCATGAAAAATCGGGTTCTCCGCGACCCCATTAAGGAGGACCCTCGATTTTGACGTTGTGAGGAGAGTCACAATCGAGTTGCCAAACTTATTTGGGAACCCCCTCTTTTGGAGTATATCAAAATATGTTCTCATCGGACCGAGTCAAAAGCTTTGCGGATATGTAGATTGAAGAGAGGGGGGCGAGTTTGGCTCTTGTGCAACACAATTGCAATGTTTTTTAGGCACATGAAGTTGTCATATATGCTTCTTTTCTTTATAAGTAAACTTTGGACCTTGGACTAGATCATTCACGAGCTGTCCAAATCTTAGAGCAAACATCTTGGAAATGATCTAGGCAATTGCATAGATCAAATTAATAGGGGTACAATCAAATTCTTTGCATGTGCGCAGCAACATATGCCGATGAACTTAAGGCTGCAAGAAGATTGCAGGCTTGCGGCTCAAGTATTTGACCCATCAGACGCGTTGGACATCGACTGTGCACCTACCTACCCCTGATCGGTGGATCGATCGACCGGATCAATTATAAGCCCGACAAGGAGTTAGCTAGACGAGATCAGAGTACGACCTGCCCCTACACCGCTACACCGGTGCCACGCGCGTGAGATACGTTTTGGACGCTTGACCTACATGGCTTAGCTATCTAGCTTGGCAATAGCAGAGGAAAATCAATCAACTTCGGTAATCGGTTATGACGCTAGCTGACAGTAGTCTACACGCGAGCTCATTCAAGTAGCAAAACCGGAAGGAGTATTGAGTACACTACTGTCAAGCTCAGTGCTTGTACATGCGAGGTCATTCAAGTAGCAAAACCGGAAGGAGTATTAAGTCTTGTACTTTGTACTCATTTTTATTTACCATGCGTTTTTGGTTTAGTTAAAGTTAAATACTTTTAAATTTATTAAATATGTAGAAGAAAGTATCACCATTTAATATACATTTTTCTAAAGAAAAACAGGGCATAGCCCCCGGCTCCATTTCTGAAACCAGATGTCATATCATTATTAGAAGCATTTCACTGTCAGATCTTCCAAACTTACGACATTAAGCATAGCTAGGTGGAGGGACAAGTTCCACAGCTCTGAAAACATGCCGGGGGGGGGGGGGCATCTGACGATAACTGAAAACAACAAACTGAGCTCTACAGAAGAAGACAAAAAAAAGGAGAGTAAGGCATGTTAAGCACCCTGAAACCTTCACCATCTCCCACTAGCATCAATGTGTTCGCTCCCACGGTTCTTGCCAAGTCTGTAGCAGTGATCAGCAGAGGTCCAGATCCCCTCTCATGATTCATAGTGCATATTTTTAGAGAAGTTCTCGCCCTCTTCTGAGGAGTCATCCCGGTTCCGGCCACAATAGTAGAGGTGGCATTCGAGCCAAGCATTCCAGCTTGTTCACTATTTTCTCTTTCTTCCTCTTTCAGCATGATGCTCCATTGTGCAAGAGTGTAAGAAGTTTTCCTCCACTGCACTGCATCTGTGGTGACCCGGCATACCACTGCATGGTGTAGTATGCAAGTCTGATATAACACCAATGAAACACCGTTCCACTAGTATTATATCGCTCAGAGTGGTACAACAGAAACATATGCGGGTCCAAGGTATGTCTATAGAATTACAACATTGACTCTATTACATAAGATCAGCACAGCCTCCTACTTTACAATGAGGTAAAACTGCAGATAACTCCGTAAGAACGACTCGTAGTCTAAATCTAACACGAACTCTACTTGTAGAGTATTTAACTAGCTACAGAGGCCATGAATAGATTCTAGCTAAATAGGAGCTAGGTTTAGGAAACTAGTTCCTTTCTATTGCTAAGCTAAGTTTATACTTGTTGGATGTGGTGTTTGACTCTTCTGACAGGTTCCTGTCCCTTGAAGTAGTTGTTGACTCCTCGGTCTTCGAGTTGCACTGTAGATCCTCCATTGTGGCTTCCATATCTAAGCAGGGGATTTAAGAGTGGGATGAGTACGAGCGTACTCAACAAGTTCATTATAGGAAAGAGGTGTTTAATGCACGCACTAGCTACAACATTAGACCAGAAAGTCTAATACCAATGCAGGTTTTCATAACCATTTCTTCAAAAGGTTGCTTTTATTCAGAAGAACTATGTCCGTCAGCCTTCACCGGTTTACTAGAACTTCATGGAGTTCCTTTCCGGCAGCGTTCGTAGTTCCATATCCCGGAACAGGGAGTGACAGGTCACGGTTCTTTACACTCTGCAGAGGTGTGTTGCTTTACCCATAAGAGATCTTAACCTTGGTGCCAACCGGGCAATTTCCCCGTCCACACTTCCTATGGTGTGAGGCCCGGTATAAGGTCTAGCCAATCATGTTCCTCCGCTACCTCGAACACCCACCCGTTGTTGCATGCCCCGACCCTGGGTCCTCGCCGGTCCCATTATTCCCATAGATTTCAGGGTGGACCCCGACCACGACGACAGTCTGGGATCGAACCAAACTCCTTCGCCGGTAGCTGCAACCCATCATAGACCGCAATACCGTGGGGACTTAAGGCTTCCCCAGCCTACCGCTTGTTCTTCGAGCGACAAGTGTCTACGGACTATGCCGTGGGGACTTAAGGATTCCCCAGCCTACCGCTTGCCCTGACAGATACAAGTGTCTACGGTAAAGCGCATCCGTTGATGAACGAGAGGTGGAAACACTTTTGACTACTCCGTCCCACTCCGGATCTTATGGTTAACACGGGTATTACGGCACAAGAATCACTCGGACGACATTTGTTGTTAATCCTAGATGGATATAAACCCGTGCAATGGAACCTCCACCATATCAACACAATCCATGGTTCCATTGCCCACCACATAGTCATATTCATAGTTATGAAAATAGTGGTTTTGCTTTTTATGCAATAGTGATAAACATAGTACTTTGCAAGTAATTTGGTAAAAATACTCAAATGACATGAGCAAGTGATGAACTTGCCTTTCTTGACTGCAAGATTATGCGATCAAGGTCTTCGATACGCAATAACTCCAAATTCTGAAATAGCATCATCGTCCGGTAAGGACGATGTTTAAAAGATTGGCAAGGATGCAATAATGCATAAGTATGAGATGCAATCGCTCTAAGCGTGACCTAACCCCGATGATTTAGGATTAGTGAGTGGTAATGATTAGTTTCGGGTGTGTTGCACTTTTAAAATGATTCTCATACAAGGTTCTTATTCAGGTGTGGTTACATGGTATCCTAAACATGTGCTGCAATATATCATAATAATAGCATTAGTAGCACACAGCGATAGTATTTGGTAAAATCCTAACATGTAATGAATAGTGGTTGGTTTTAGCACTCTATGGCATGGTTAATGATTAATTATCATATACTTCAAAAAGAATAACTTTTGAAGAACATGTTCTTTAATTAAGAACAAGTATGATAATTAGGGTTGTGGGGTTCTATGGTTTACTTTGGTTTCCACTGCTTCTGGAGTAAGTAGTAGATGGATCACAACATGGTTGGATTCATCAGCATTTAGTCTTGATTGGTTTTACTTAAGCATGAGCAACTTAAGCAATTATTTATACATGGTTGCTACCATGGTGGGTTCATCTTGCTGGTGATGTCTAGCTAGGGTTTATAGTTCCTTATAAGCTGGGGTTGATGATGATTCCTTATTTTCTTTAAAAGAATAACTTTTGAAGAACATACTTCTTAAATAATATGAAGTATATCAATTAGGGTTGAGGTGGTCTAGGTTTTACTGTTGGTTCTGTTGAGTAAGGAATAATTAGCTCATAAATAGGATGGTTGATAAGTACTCAACATTAGTAGGGTTTAATGGAATATGGTTAGGTAATGCCCAAAATTTGGCATAGTTGCTCCTAAGGTTCATCACATTGGTGTGATGCTAAATAGGAAGGAATAAGGATGATGGCTTTGGTGATAGTATCTAGGGTTTACATCTAGTTGATCCTACTTGATTATTTAGGTCTGATGAAGATGAACACATGGGATACTAATTTAGTAATGATGGTTGCTACATTTTATGTGGTCATGGTAAACATTTAGTAGCTACTATGGTTCTATGATTGAAAGGAACTATTATGATCACAAGCTCCAACCTAAGGTTTAGGTTAGAAGCAATTTAGGATTTATATATGATACTGGAGCTAGGGTTCCTAATGATATTAAGGTTTTAGGGATCACCTGAAAGGATGAGGTTATCACTTATTTATAATGCAACTAGGGTTTCCTGATTACCCTATAATTATTGGATTAATAACTTCATTATAAAGTTGAAGTTATTAATAACTTAGAAATAAAAATAATATTGAATTTGGCTTTTTATTATTTTTTGTAATGGATTAATAATTAAGATAATTATTAATCAGGGTTTAAAATCCTCCTAATAAGGATTTAATAAAATAATAAATAAATAAATTAGTTTTAAAGTTTTCTTTATTTCTTTACTGGTTTCTATTTAATTTTTAAAGTTTTCCTTATTTATTGAATTTTTAATTCAATCAAGTATAAAAGAAAAGACTTAATTAATGAGTTTAAAATAAATAAATTTTTATTAACAATTAAAATTCTATATTATATTTTTATTGGATAGATTTTCTTTTTAGGAACATTTTGATATCTAATTTGTATTATTCTGAATTGTAATGAATTTTCTAAATTTACTTGAAGTTGCAGTATTTTTCTGGTATTTGAAATAAAACAAAAACTACTAAATGTACCCGGGCTACTACTACCTACAGACGCGAGACAGGTGGGCCAGTGGCCAGGTCACCAGCCACGCGTGCCTTGACCGAGTCAAAATCGGTGATGTGGCCTGAGGAGCTCCTGGCCGGCGGCTAGTTGCCGACGACGGCGATGAATCGGGGCTTGCGCGAACGGGGAACCAGGCGGGTTCGACTCGGGGTGACTCGGTGAGCATTTTGGTGGCGGCGCCGCTCCGAATAGGTCATCGGAGCTTGCTCGCCGGCGAGGCCGAGTGGCGGCACTTGCAGACGCGCGACGCGGCGGCGATTCAGGGCACTAGGGAGAGGGCTACGATGCTCAAACGAACCAGCAACTCACCGCGAGTACGACGGTCGTGTCGGCGTGACCTGAGGTGGTCGGCATCGCCGGATTAGCTCGATGCTGGCGTCGGAGAAGATGACTTGGCGTGGTCGATTTGAGGCGCGTCAGCTCAATTCCTTGCGCACGGTAATTGATGGCGTGTATTTCACACGTTCGTTGGGCAACCCCAAGAGGAAGGTATGATGCGCACAGCAGCAAGTTTTCCCTCAGAAAGAAACCAAGGTTTATCGAACCAGGAGGAGCCAAGAAGCACGTTGAAGGTTGATGGCGGCGGGATGTAGTGCGGCGCAACACCAGAGATTCCGGCGCCAACGTGGAACTCGCACAACACAACCAAAGTACTTTGCCCCAACGAAACGAGTGAGGTTTTCAATCTCACCGGCTTGTCTGTAACAAAG
Organism: Lolium rigidum; assembly: GCF_022539505.1. Lineage (NCBI taxonomy): Eukaryota > Viridiplantae > Streptophyta > Magnoliopsida > Poales > Poaceae > Lolium > Lolium rigidum. The sequence continues at coordinate 51,963,389 of NC_061513.1, read as the reverse complement.
GATTAACCGTATTGTGTGGAAGATGATTGTTTGCGAGAGAAAATAGTAAAAACAAGTATTGCAGCAGGTTTGTATTTTAGTATTAAAGAATGGACCGGGGTCCACAGTTCACTAGAGGTGTCTCTCCCATAAGATAAAAGCATGTTGGGTGAACAAATTACGATCGGGCAATTGACAAATAGAGAGGGCATAACAATGCACATACATGACATGATAAGTATAGTGAGATTTAATTGGGCATTACGACAAAGTACATAGACCGCCATCCAACTGCATCTATGCCTAAAAAGTCCACCTTCAGAGTTATCATCCGAACCCCTTCCAGTATTAAGTTGCAAAGCAACGAGACAATTGCATTAAGTATGGTGCGTAATGTAATCAACAACTACATCCTCGGACATAGCGCCAATGTTTTATCCCTAGTGGCAACAAGCACAACACAACCTTAGAACTTTCATCACTCGTCCTGGTGTCAATGCGGGCATGAACCCACTATCGAGCATAAAAACTCCCTCTTGGAGTTAAAAGCAAAAAACTTGGCCAGAGCCTCTAATAGTAACGGAGAGCATGCAAGATCATAAACAACACATATGTAATAACTTGATAATTAACATAACATGGTATTCTCTATCCATCGGATCCCGACAAACACAACATAGAGTATTACAGATAGATGATCTTGATCATGTTAGGCAGCTCACAAGATCCAACAATGAAGCACAATGAGGAGAAGACAACCATCTAGCTACTGCTATGGACCCATAGTCCAGGGGTGAACTACTCACTCATCACTCCGGAGGCGACCATGGCGGTGTAGAGTCCTCCAGGAGATGAATCCCCTCTCCGGCAGGGTGCGGAGGAGATCTCCGAATCCCCGAGATGGGATCGGCGGCGGCGGCGTCTCGGTAAGGTTTTCCGTATCGTGGTTTTTCGCATCGTGGGTTTCGCGACGGAGGCTTTAAGTAGGCGGAAGGGCGAGTCGGGGCCCGACGAGGGGGCCACACCATAGGGCGGCGCGGCCCCCCCTTGGCCGCGCCGCCATGTGGTGTCGCCACCTCGTGGCCCCACTTCGTATGTTCTTCGGTCTTCTGGAAGCTCCGTGGAAAAATAGGCCCCTGGGTCTTTGTTTCGTCCAATTCCGAGAATATTTCGTTACTAGGATTTCTGAAACCAAAAACAGCAGAAAACATGAACTGGCACTTCGGCATCTTGTTAATAGGTTAGTTCCAGAAAATGCACGAATATAACATAAAGTGTGCATACAACATGTAGGTATCATCAATAATATGGCATAGAACATAAGAAATTATCGATACGTCGGAGACGTATCAAGCATCCCCAAGCTTAGTTCTGCTCGTCCCGAGCAGGTAAAACGATAACAAAGATAATTTCTGAAGTGATATGCCATCATAACCTTGATCATACTATTTGTAAACATATGTAGTGAATGCAGCGATCAAAACAATGGTAATGACATGAGTAAACAAGTGAATCATAAAGCAAAGACTTTTCATGAATAGTACTTCAAGACAAGCATCAATAAGTCTTGCATAAGAGTTAACTCATAAAGCAATAAATCAAAGTAAAGGCATTTAAGCAACACAAAGGAAGATTAAGTTTCAGCGGTTGCTTTCAACTTGTAACATGTATATCTCATGGATAATTGTCAACATAGAGTAATATAACAAGTACAATATGCAAGTATGTAGGAATCAATGCACAGTTCACACAAGTGTTTGCTTCTTGAGGTGGAGAGAGATAGGTGAACTGACTCAACATAAAAGTAAAGAGAATGGTCCTTCAAAGAGGAAAGCATCGATTGCTATATTTGTGCTAGAGCTTTTATTTTGAAAACATGAAACAATTTTGTCAACGGTAGTAATAAAGCATATGAGTTATGTACATTATATCTTACAAGTTGCAAGTCTCATGCATAGTATACTAATAGTGCCCGCACCTTGTCCTAATTAACTTGGACTACCGGATCTTTGCAATGCACATGTTTTGACCAAGTGTCACAATGGGGTACCTCCATGCCGCCTCGTACAAAGGTCTAAGGAGAAAGCTCGCATTTTGGATTTCTCGCTTTTGATTATTCTCAACTTAGACATCCATACCGGGACAACATGGACAACGGATAATGGACTCCTCTTTAATGCATAAGCATGTGGCAACAATTATTATTCTCATATGAGATTGAGGATATATGTCCAAACTGAAACTTCCACCATGAATCATGGCTTTAGTTAGCGGCCCAAAGTTCTTCTCTAACAATATGCATGCTCCAACCATGAAGGTGGTAGATCTCTCTTGCTTCGAGACAAGACGGACATGCATAGCAACTCACATGATATTCAACAAAGAATAGTTGATGGCGTCCCCGGAAACATGGTTATCGCACAACAAGCAACTTAATAAAAGATAAAGTGCATAAGTACATATTCAATACCACAATAGTTTTTAAGCTATTTGTCCCATGAGCTATATATTGCAAAGGTGAATGATGGAATTTTAAAGGTAGCACTCAAGCAATTTACTTTGGAATGGCGGATAAATACCATGTAGTAGGTAGGTATGGTGGACACAAATGGCATAGTGGTTGGCTCAAGTATTTTGGATGCATGAGAAGTATTCCCTCTCGATACAAGGTTTAGGCTAGCAAGGTTATTTGAAACAAACACAAGGATGAACGGTACAGCAAAACTCACATAAAAGACATATGGTAAACATTATAAGACTCCATACCGTCTTCCTTGTTGTTCAAAACTCAATACTAGATGTTATCTAGACTCTAGAGAAACCAAATATGCAAACTAAATTAGCAAGCTCTAAGTATTTCTTCATTAATAGGTGCAAAGTATATGATGCAAGAGCTTAAACATGAGCACAACAATTGCCAAGTATCAAATTATCCAAGACATTTTAGAGTTACTACATGTAGCATTTTCCAATTCCAACCATATAACAATTTAACGAAGAAGAAACTTCGCCATGAATACTATGAGTAGAGCCTAAGGACATATTTGTCCATATGCTACAGCGGAGCGTGTCTCTCTCCCATACAGTGAATGCTAGGATCCATTTTATTCAAACAAAACAAAAAACAAAAACAAACCGACGCTCCAAGCAAAGTGCATAAGATGTGACGGAATAAAAATATAGTTTCGGGGGAGGAACCCGATAATGTTGTCGATGAAGAAGGGGATGCCTTGGGCATCCCCAAGCTTAGACGCTTGAGTCTTCTTAGAATATGCAGGGGTGAACCACCGGGGCATCCCCAAGCTTAGAGCTTTCACTCTCCTTAATCATATTGCATCATACTCCTCTCTTGATCCTTGAAAACTTCCTCCACACCAAACTCGAAACAACTCATTAGAGGGTTAGTGCATAATAAAAATTCACATGTTCAGAGGTGACACAATCATTCTTAACACTTCTGGACATTGCATAAAGCTACTGGACATTAGTGGATCAAAGAAATTCATCCAACATAGCAAAAGAGGCAATGCGAAATAAAAGACAGAATCTGTCAAAACAGAACAGTCCGTAAAGATGGATTTTATTAGGTCACCAGACTTGCTCAAATGAAAATGCTCAAATTGAATGAAAGTTGCGTACATATCTGAGGATCATGCACGTAAATTGGCTTAATTTTCTGAGCTACCTACAGGGAGATAGACCCAGATTCGTGACAGACAAAGAAATCTGGAACTGCGCAGTAATCCAAATCTAGTACTTACTTTTCTATCAAAGACTTTACTTGGCACAACAAAACATAAAACTAAGATAAGGAGAGGTTGCTACAGTAGTAAACAACTTCCAAGACACAAATATAAAACAAAAATACTGTAGTAAAAACATGGGTTGTCTCCCATAAGCGCTTTTCTTTAACGCCTTTCAGCTAGGCGCAGAAAGTGTAACTCAAGTAACATCGAGAGATGAAGCATCAACATCATAACTTGTTCTAATAATAGAATCATAAGGTAACTTCATTCTCTTTCTACGGAAGTGTTCCATACCTTTCTTGAGAGGAAATTGATATTTAATATTACCTTCCTTCATATCAATAGTAGCACCAACGGTTCGAAGAAAAGGTCTTCCCAATATAATGGGGCAAGATGCATTGCATTCAATATCCAAGACAACAAAATCAACGGGGACAAGGTTATTGTTAACCATAATATGAACATTATCAACTTTCCCCAAAGGTTTCTTTTTAGCATTATCAGCGAGATTAACATCCAAATAACAATTTTTTAATGGTGACAAGTCAAGCATATCATAGACTTTCTTAGGCATAACAGAAATACTTGCACCAAGATCACATAAAGCATTACAATCAAAATCTTTGACTCTCATTTTAATGATGGGCTCCCAACCATCTTCTAGCTTTCTAGGAATAGAAGTTTCAAGTTTTAGTTTCTCTTCTCTAGCTTTTATGAGAGCATTTGTAATATGTTTTGTGAAAGCCAAGTTTACAGCGCTAGCATTGGGACTCTTAGCAAGTTTTTGCAAGAACTTTATAACTTCAGAGATGTGGCAATCATCAAAATCTAAATCATTACAATCTAAAGCAATGGGATTATCATCCCCAAGGTTGGAAAAAATTTCAGCGAGCTTTATCACAAGCGGTTTCAGCAGTTTTAGCAGTTTCGGGTAATTTTGCGCGCTTTGCACTAGGAGTAGAAGCATTGCCAACACCAATTATTTTACCATTGATAGTAGGAGGTGCAGCAACATGTGAATCATTAGCATTGCTAGTGGTGGTAATAGTCCAAACTTTAGCTACATTTTCCTCTTTAGCTAGTTTTTCATTTTCTTCTCTATCCCACCTAGCACGCAGTTCAGCCATTAATCTTATATTCTCATTAATTCTAACTTGGATGGCATTTGCTGTAGTAACAATTTTATTTTCAATATCCTCAGGTTTAGCAGCCATTTTATTAATTAAAGAAGATTGTGACGCAGACATGTATGAGATTCGGTCTTCAGCATTTGCAAGTTTAGTTTGCAACCCGTAAATTTCCATATTCAAATTTTCAAGTTGATTTCCTATTTTCTTCAACAAGGTAGATTGTTCATTCATAGTTTTAGTAAACAATTTATTTTGCTCATATTGTGATTGCATAAAGCTCTTAGTGGATCTTTCAATTTCTAACATCTTTTCCTCATTAGGTGAAACGTGTCTACCATAAGAATTACCATTAGCAGGATATGGCCTAGAATTTTGAGCAACCAATGAAGCCAATGGAACATTATTAGGATCAACATTAGTCCTACCATTCACAAGCATAGACATAATAGCATCAATCTTATCACTCAAGGAGGAGGATTCTTCAACAGAATTTACCTTCTTACCTTGTGGAGCTCTTTCCGTGTGCCATTCAGAGTAATTAACCATCATATTATCAAGAAGTTTTGTTGCTTCACCAAGAGTGATGGACATAAAGGTACCTCCAGCAGCTGAATCCAATAAATTCCGCGAAGAAAAATTTAGTCCTGCATAGAAGGTTTGGATGATCATCCAAGTAGTCGATCCATGGGTTGGGCAATTTTTAACCAGAGATTTCATTATTTCCCAAGCTTGAGCAACATGTTCATTATCTAATTGTTTAAAATTCATTATGCTACTCCTCAAAGATATAATTTTAGCAGGGGGATAATATCTACCAATAAAAGCATCCTTGCATTTAGTCCATGAATCAATACTATTCTTAGGCGAGAGATAGCAACCAATCTTTAGCTCTTCCTCTTAATGAGAAAGGGAACAATTTTAATTTTATAATGTCACCATCTACATCTTTATATTTTTGCATTTCACATAGTTCAACAAAATTATTGAGATGGGCAGCAGCATCATCAGAACTAACACCAGAAAATTGCTCTCTCATGACAAGATTAAGTAAAGCAGGTTTAATTTCAAAGAATTATGTTGTAGTAGCAGGTGGAGCAATAGGTGTGCATAGGAAATCATTATTATTTGTGCTAGTGAAGTCACACAACTTAGTATTTTCAGGGTTGGCCATTTTAGCAGTAGTAAATAAAACTAACTAGATAAAGTAAATGCAAGTAAACTAATTTTTTTGTGTTTTTGATATAGCAAACAAGACAGTAAATAAAGTAAAGCTAGCAACTAATTTTTTTTGTGTTTTGATATAATGCAGCAAACAAAGTAGTAAATAAAATAAAGCAAGACAAAAACAAAGTAAAGAGATTGAGAAGTGGAGACTCCCTTGCAGCGTGTCTTGATCTCCCCGGCAACGGCGCCGTAAAATATGCTTGATGGCGTGTATTTCACACGTTCGTTGGGCAACCCCAAGAGGAAGGTATGATGCGCACAGCAGCAAGTTTTCCCTCGTAAAGAAACCAAGGTTTATCGAACCAGGAGGAGCCAAGAAGCACGTTGAAGGTTGATGGCGGCGGGATGTAGTGCGACGCAACACCCGTAGATTCCGGCGCCAACGTGGAACCCGCACAACACAACCAAAGTACTTTGCCCCAACGAAACAGATGAGGTTGTCAATCTCACCGGCTTGTCGTAACAAAGGATTAACCGTATTGTGTGGAAGATGATTGTTTGCAGAGAACAGTAAAGAACAAGTATTGCAGCAAATTTGTATTTCAGTATAAAAGAATGGACCGGGGTCCACAGTTCACTAGAGGTGTCTCTCCCATAAGATAAAAGCATGTTGGGTGAACAAATTACAGTCGGGCAATTGACAAATAGAGAGGGCATAACAATGCACATACATGACATGATAAGTATAGTGAGATTTAATTGGGCATTACGACAAAGTACATAGACCGCCATCCAACCGCATCTATGCCTAAAAAGTCCACCTTCAGAGTTATCATCCGAACCCCTTCCAGTATTAAGTTGCAAAGCAACGTGACAATTGCATTAAGTATGGTGCGTAATGTAATCAACAACTACATCCTCGGACATAGCGCCAATGTTTTATCCCTAGTGGCAACAAGCACAACACAACCTTAGAACTTTCGTCACATCGTCCTGGTGTCAATGCAGGCATGAACCCACTATCGAGCATAAATACTCCCTCTTGGAGTTAAAAGCAAAAAACTTGGCCAGAGCCTCTACTAGTAACGGAGAGCATGCAAGATCATAAACAACACATATGTAATAACTTGATAATTAACATAACATGGTATTCTCTATCCATCGGATCCCAACAAACACAACATAGAGTATTACGTATAGATGATCTTGATCATGTTAGGCAGCTCACAAGATCCAACAATGAAGCACGATGAGGAGAAGACAACCATCTAGCTACCGCTATGGACCCATAGTCCAGGGGTGAACTACTCACTCATCACTCCGGAGGCGACCATGGCGGTGTAGAGTCCTCCGGGAGATGAATCCCCTCTCCGGCAGGGTGCCGGAGGAGATCTCCGTAATCCCCCGAGATGGGATCGGCGGCGGCGGCGTCTCGCAAGGTTTTCCGTATCGTGGTTTTTCGCATCGTGGGTTTCGCGACGGAGGCTTTAAGTAGGCGGAAGGGCAGTAGTCGGGGGCCCGACGAGGGGGCCACACCATAGGCGGCGCGGGCCCCCCTTGGCCGCGCCGCCATGTGGTGTCGCCACCTCGTGGCCCCACTTCGTATGTTCTTCGGTCTTCCGGAAGCTCCGTGGAAAAATAGGCCCCCGGGTCTTTGTTTCGTCCAATTCCGAGAATATTTCGTTACTAGGATTTCTGAAACCAAAAACAGCAGAAAACGAGAACCGGCACTTCGGCATCTTGTTAATAGGTTAGTTCCGTAAAATGCACGAATATAACATAAAGTGTGCATAAAACATGTAGGTATCATCAATAATATGGCATAGAACATAAGAAATTATCGATACGTCGGAGACGTATCAGTAATCATGTCGAGGATGGTGGTCCCAGCGGTGGTCACGGCGAGGTCTAGGGCATCCCCAAACGACGGCGATGGTCGGTGTCCGAGCGGTTAGGGTTTCAGAAATTGGAAGAAATAGAAGAACGCGAGCGATGGAGATTGTGGCGGGGTATTTATATGGTTGAGGATGGTCGTCGACGGTCACAGGAGTCAGAGATGGCGGCCGGGACGTGTCCCAATTCGTCGCCGTGTCGACCTCCCGCGCGTCCAGCGACGGAGACGAAGACGACGACGTCTTCTCGTCTATATCCACACGAAGGGTTACGTGGGCTGGTTTGGGCTGCGGCTTGGGCCGGACTCTGGGCCGTGTGTTGGACTCGCCGTGATGGGCTGTGGTAGTGGGCTGCGGTGGCCATGTGAGCCAGGTAAGGTTTTTCTTCCTCCCCTTTATTTTCTGTTTTTTTCTTTTCTATTTTGTTTTCTGGTTTTAATTCACATTTTAATCAGTTTCTATTTGGCAGGTATTTTTTCTAATTTGAATTTTATTATGACTAACTAAGGGTGCATTGTATTACTAAATTATTCTTAAACGATCATTGTATATAGGTGGGCTTTATTGCCAAATAGCAAATAGACATGAATTTATGTTCTTATTTTTATTGCATGTCTTTCTTGTGACTCAATATATTTGAATTATTAGAGTTAATAATATCAACTCATAGTATCTCAGAGGTTGTTATTAAGATTTGTTTTCTATTTGAAGAATTAATCACTTGCATATTATTTCATGTGAGCACTTATTGATTATGGTTTTATAGGGTTGATGATAACCCAATTTCAAGGTTAGCTTTAGTGTTATGGTCTATTAACACTTTGATTTGCCTAGAGTAATTCTACTCTCATCATGGTTTGATCTTAATTACAATGATATGTGGTTGATCACCACACATAGTTTAATTATAGGACTTAGCATTAGGTGACTCTTATGTTTTATAATTGAACATTGGATTTAATTAATGAACCATTAGGGTTCTAATGATATTTACCTAATGGCTATTGACTTGAATCTCAATTATGGCATGGGTTTAAATTATGATCACCATAGTGATAAACTAGGGTTGAGATATCATTTTAGTTTGTAGGGATGGAATGACACCATATTGCATATGCTAGGGTTTAATCTCCCTAACCATGATAAGGTGGTTACTTGCTGAATATTTCATGTGCTTCCCTAATTACTAAGGCTTTGAGACTTGGTTTTATCTTCTACCTATTAACTTCCATTATTATCCCCAACTTATCATTAAAGTAACTATATTGATTGTAGTTCTTTTTATAGTTAACTTTGGTCATATCAATGGATGGTTTCTCACCATATTAAGTATGGAGTTTTACTCTAAGGTTTTCTTATGTTTCTTAGGTGAAGCATAAGGGGAATGTAGATGTGGTAGAATTCTACTTATGATTTCCAAGTGGTTCACAAGTTAAAGTTGGGATACAAGCCTATGGTGGCTTACTAACTACCTCCCTATGATTTCATGTGGTGAATGAGATCTACTTAACCTATTAGGGTTTATGATCATCACTCAATTTATAATGATCAAGGTTTGGCTTCCTAAGGATCTCTCATTAAATGGGGTTCTCACTTCCATGATCAAGCATTGTCTTGATCAGCTAAGGTATAGTACTTATACTTTACTTTCTTGGATGGGACTACTATGGTTGCCTCTAAAGTTTATATCCCAGGAGAATGCCTGAGATATTATGTTAGGGTTCTACTCAACAATGATGATATGATCATCTGGTTATAAGAATAGTTCTCTCCCTCAAACTCAAGTGTTGCCCCAACTAATCTTGAGTGTAACACCATAGCTTGAGCTCTCTTATATTGAAATGGATTGTTCTAGGTTATGGTGTAATCCTAATACTTACTTAGGTATCTAGGCTAAGATTCCACTTGGTTAACTTAGTTGGATTAGTCTCCACCCTATTTCATCAACTCATGGATATTATCTTATCTAATTGGATATTTGGTTATCTCACCCTTCCAAGATGAAATGGTTTACAAATCTAATACTTTAGTTCAAAGGTTTTCTCTTATTCTTAAATAG
>NC_061513.1:51893074-51953319 GCF_022539505.1 Lolium rigidum | reverse complement strand
AAATACCATGTAGTAGGTAGGTATGGTGGATACAAATGGCATAGTTTTTGGCTCAAGGATTTGATGCACGAGAAGAATTCCTCTCAATACAAGGCTAGGCTAGCAAGGTTGTTTGAAGCAAACTCAAGTATAAAACGGTGCAGCAAAACTCACATATGAACATATTGTAAGCATTATAAGACTCTTACATCGTCTCCTTGTTGTTCAAACACCTTAACCATAAAATATCTAGACTCTAGAGACCAATCATGCAAACCAAATTTTAACAAGCTCTATGTAGTTCTTCATTAATGGGTGCAAAGTACATGATGCAAGAGCTTAAACATGATCTATATGAGCACAACAATTGCCAAGTATCAAATTATTCAAGACATTATACCATTTACCACATGCAGCATTTTCCGTTTCCAACCATATAACAATGAACGAAGCAGTTCAACCTTCGCAATGAACATTAAGAATAAAGCTAAGAACATATGTGTTCATACTGAAACAGCTGGAGCGTGTCTCTCTCCCAAACAAAGAATGCTAGGATCCGATTTTATTCAAACAAAAACAAAATACAAAACAAACAGACGCTCCAAGTAAAGCACATAAGATGTGACGGAATGAAAATATAGTTTCACTAGAGGTGACCTGATAAGTTGTCGATGAAGAAGGGATGCCTTGGCATCCCCAAGCTTAGATGCTTGAGTCTTCTTAAAATATGCAGGGATGAACCACGGGGGCATCCCCAAGCTTAGACTTTTCACTCTTCTTGATCATATTGTATCATCCTCCTCTCTTGACCCTTGAAAACTTCCTCCACACCAAACTCAAAACAAACTCATTAGAGGGTCAATGCATAATTCATATATTCAGAGGTGACATAATCATTCTTAACACTTCTGGACATTGCACAAAGCTACTTAAATTTAATGGAACAAAGAAATCCATCAAACATAGCAAAACAGGCAATGCGAAATAAAAGGCAGAATCTGTCAAAACAGAACAGACCGTAAAGACGAATTTTTTAGAGGCACCAGACTTGCTCAGATGAAAATTCCAATATTGAATGAAAATTGCGTACATATCTGAGGATCACGCACGTAAATTGGCAGATTTTTATAAATTTTCTACAGCAGGGGCGGCTCAATTTCGTGACAGCAAGAAATATGTTCCTGCGCAGTAATCCAAATCTAGTATTGACTTTACTATCAAAGACTTTACTTGGCACAACAATGCAATAAAATAAATATAAGGAGAGGTTGCTACAGTAGTAACAACTTCCAAGACTCAAATATAAAACAAAAGTGTAGAAGTAAAATAATGGGTTGTCTCCCATAAGCGCTTTTCTTAACGCCTTTCAGCCTAGGCGCGTAAAGTGTGTATCAAGTGTTATCAAGAGACCAAGCATCAACATCAATAGGTATCTTAGATGCTCCCCCATCCATAGTGGTGCTAAGGGCTTTGTCAATTTTAGGCCTATAATAGTTTTTTGGCTTAGGTACTTTAGAGGCATACATGAACTTTTGCTCCTTACCCACATAGGCTTTCTCCTTAAACTTAAGAGAAGAAAAAGTTGAACCCAAGGTTCCCATAGCTTCTTCAAATTCACTAATCCTATGGGTTCGATTATCATGAGTAGCACAAGTTTCTAAAACAGCAATTCTCTCATTAATTCCACCTAGAGATTTATCAAGTTTATCAGTGCTATTAAGTAATATTCCCAATTTAGTCTCAATACTTGGAAGATCTTTCTCTATGGCCTCCAACTTTTTCATGACATCTTCAAGAGAGATTTCAATTTTAGCTTCATTAACAGGTGGTATTCCAACAAGACTCTAAATAATGCAACTAGCTTCTAAAGCAGGAGTGCCTAGAAAATTACCTCCCGCAAGAGTATCAAGAACATATCTATTCCAACTAGAGATACCAACATAAAAGTTCCTAAGTAGTATAATAGTGGAGTGTTTCTTAATTCACCTATGATGAGCATCACTGATTCTATACCAAGCATCTTTAAAACTTTCTCCCCCTTGTTGCTTAAACGAACGAACTTCAACTTCCGGATTACTCATTTTTAGCAGTAGTAAATAAAGCAAACTAAATAAAGTAAATGCAAGTAACTAATTTTGTGTGTGTTTTCAATATAGAGAACAAGACAGTAAATAAAGTAAAACTGGCAACTAATTTTGTTGTGTTTTTGATATAAGAGCAAACAAAGCAGTAAATAAAATAAAGTAAAGCAAGACAAAAACAAAGTAAAGAGATTGGATGTGGGAGACTCCCCTTGCAGCGTGTCTTGATCTCCCCGGCAACGGCGCCAGAAAAAGTTGCTTGATGCGCGTGAGACACACGTCCGTTGGGAACCCCAAGAGGAAGGTGTGATGCGTACAGCAGCAGAAGTTTTCCCTCGTATGAAACCAAGGTTATCGAACCAGAGAGGAGTCAAGGAACACGTGAAGGTTGTTGGTGACGGAGTGTAGTGCGGCGCAACACCGGCGATTCCGGCGCCAACGTGGAACCTCGCACAACACAATCAAAGTACTTTGCCCCAACGTAATAGTGAGGTTGTCAATCTCACCGGCTTGTCGTAAACAAAGGATTAGATGTATAGTGTGGATGATGATGTTTGTTTGCGAAGAACAATGAAAGAACAAGTATTGCAATAGATTGTATTTCGGATGTAAAAAATGGACCGGGGTCCACAGCTCACTAGTGGTGTCTCTCCCATAAGATAAATAGCATGTTGGGTGAACAAATTACAGCTTGGGCAATTGACAAATAAAGAAGGCATAACAATGCACATACATATATCATGATGAGTACTATGAGATTTAATCGTGGCATTACGACAAAGTACATAGACCGCTATCCAGCATGCATCTATGCCTAAAAAGTCCACCTTCAGGTTATCATCCGAACCCCTTCCAGTATTAAGTTGCAAACAACAGACAATTGCATTAAGTATGGTGCGTAATGTAATCAACACAAATATCGTTAGACAAAGCATTGATGTTTTATCCCTAGTGGCAACAAGCACATCCACAACCTTAGAACTTTTCGTCACTGTCCCGGATTCAATGGAGGCATGAACCCACTATCGAGCTTAAATACTCCCTCTTGGAGTTACAAGTATCAACTTGGCCGGAGCCTCTACTAGCAACGGAGAGCATGCAAGAACATAAACAACATATATGATAGATTGATAATCAACTTGACATAGTATTCAATATTCATCGGATCCCAACAAACACAACATGTAGCATTACAAATAGATGATCTTGATCATGATAGGCAGCTCACAAGATCTAACATGATAGCACAATGAGGAGAAGACAACCATCTAGCTACTCGCTATGGACCCATAGTCCAGGGGTGGACTACTCACACATCGATCCGGAGGCGATCATGGCGATGAAGAGACCTCCGAGAGATGATTCCCCTCTCCGGCAGGGTGTCGGAGGCGATCTCCTGAATCCCCCGAGATGGGATTGGCGGCGGCGTCTCTGGAAGGTTTTCCGTATCGTGGCTCTCGGTACTGGGGGTTTCGCGACGAAGGCTTTAAGTAGGCGGATGGGTAGAGTCGGGAGAGGCACGGGGGCCCCACACGCTAGGGCGGCGCGGCCAGGGCCTGGGCCGCGCCGCCTTAGTGTGTCGGCGCCCCGTGGCCCCACTTCGTTTCTCCTCCGGTCTTCTGGAAGCTTCGTGGAAAAATAGGCCCCTGGGCGTTGATTTCGTCCAATTCCGAGAATATTTCCTTACTAGGATTTCTGAAACCAAAAACAGCAGAAAACAACAACTGGCTCTTCGGCATCTCGTCAATAGGTTAGTACCGGAAAATGCATAATAATGACTTATAATGTGTATAAAACATGTGAGTATCATCATAAAAATAGCATGGAACATAAGAAATTATAGATACGTTTGAGACGTATCACTCCTCCACCAACCCTCAAAGTTTGAGCATGATTGATTGATGAGGAGGGAGGTCCTCAAGAAATTAAGCTCAACAACAATGAAGGAGAGAGAGAAAGAAGACTTAGGGCGAGCTGGGGAAGAAGGCCCCCTTTTATAGGAGCCTTCAAATCCAACTGTTATGTGCAGTTCCCGGAAAAACGGTACTACTGCTCCAGAGAGCGTTACCACCGCTCTGGACTTTGAATCTGCCCGCAGAAGTTTCACGTGGAGCACAAGGGGTACTACCGCTTCCGGTACCGCTTAGGTACCATAAGGGTCCCCGAGGCTTACTAGATACCTCGCGGTACTAGGGCGGTAGTGCCGTATCGGTAGATACGGTACCTAGGCGGTACTAAGGCGGTGGTACCGCTTGGGAGCGGTACTGCCGCTCAAGGTACCATAAAGGTACCGCAAGCCCTTCTGCGAGCCTTTTATCGTGCAAAAAGCCAGAGCGGTGGCAGTCACCGGTACCAGTAGGGATAGCGGTACTACCGCTCCTGGTACCGGTAGTACCGGTCAAGCTGGAACTCTTTCTCCTCTTTTCCTCTCCAACCACGTCGCCTCGCGACACACACACAAAACCGAAAAACCTATCAACTAGTCTTGAGTCTTCCAGTCCTGGGATGATCAGTGAGGCCACAATGTACCTGCAAATCTTATCAAAACAAACTATGCACACGGTGAAATACATTCAAGTGTTGTCAACAAATTCATAAAACACTTGGGAATAGAATATGCTCTTTCAGCGTGCATGCCAAACCCTCGCAGGTAACGCGAGGGAGGCAGATCCTATACACCGACCAGGTCGGCGCGTACCGCGTGGGCCGGACAACCCCACCTGCGATACGGGGCTGGACCAGTTAGGTGCAGGCCATCTTCTTTTTTCAAATTCTACTCTATTTTTTTCTTTACTGTTTATTTTTCTTTAAAAAATCTAAAAATTAAAATTCTAAAATTTGGAGAATGTGAAGGTTTTTTTAAAAAAATCACATTTAAAAAATCATATTTTTTGGAAAATATACAGATTTTAAACTGTTTAAATTTCAAAAACTCAAATTTTGAAAAAAAATCTAGAAAATTGTTCAAGTTAGAAAAATGTTCAACCCAACAATTTTTTTTAAAATGTTCAACTTTAAAAAATGGTCCAATATAAAAAGTGTTCAAATTTGAAAATTATTCAAATCCCAAAAATGTTCAAATTCAAAAATTGTGCAAATTCAAAATTGTTCAAATTTCAAAAAATTATTATTAAAAAATTGTTTAGATTAAAAAATTGTTCAAATTCGTAATTATTTGAATTTAAAAATAATAGAGAATAAATGGTAAGAAAAACAAAAAAGGAAAGAAAGAGAGAAGTTGGGCCGGCCTACTATACAGCCGCCGGGTCAGGGCTGTGCGGCACCCGTACGGACCGACCCAGACGGTGTATAAGAGCACCCCGCGAGGGATGTATAACGGTACCTACCCGAGGCCTCACCTTTGAGATTTTGTGATAATTTGCAGGCCTCATGCTGAGGGCCCATTGCTCCCGCTCGATGGAAAATTAAATTTACTTGTGGCAAGTTTTGAACCGATGACCTAGTACAACATTGTAGCAATAGTACTATTGATCAATTGTTTCAACTCACACTAGTGCTAAATCAGTAGAGTAATAATCATTTAAATCTACTAGTAGTTTTTCATGTCAAAATAATCTACTAGCTGTTCTCACCTGATTACTTTGCTAGTTTATAAACTTTATGAAATGGCGAATCAACATTTTTTAACCGTTGGTCCACCGGTGAACCGCACTCACCGGTTTGGTCACCAGTCCATTTATTAAATAATGTGATTCGTCTTCGTCCATGTCTCCATGCGGCACACAATCACTAGACTCGCTTCTCTCTCTGTCCCTCGCTCAGGTGAGTTTCTCAATCTGTCTAGGTGCCTAGCCTAGGAGAGTGACTCGGACAACTGCCAATATCAAGTCGCATGTGGTGACTGTCAATCACAAGACCTATCAGATCAGTTTCTTGGACTCAGTCTCTCGAAGGTGCTCATAGGGTTAGGGTTAGGAGTAGGTGTACGTATGTGCATTCATAGTAATAAGTGCATATACGTATTTGTGAGCGTATGTGTCTTTATACTGTGTTTTGAAAGAAAAAAAATGTGGAGGGGGGAGATGAATCATTTAAATTCCAGTAATTTACTTGTTTGCTCAGTTAACTGCACATCGACCAAGAGTAATTTACGTGATGGAAACTGAATGATGTTACATCGAAAAAAGCCTTTTATCAGCGTGATGCCCTGTACATCCCTCCTCACCTCCTCTTTTGTCCGAAACTTGCAAGAAAACCAGTTGCAAACCATGCTTTCCCCATAAAAAAGATTTGTACTTTCCAGCTGTGAAAATGTTCTTTGGCCGATATCATCGATTGATGTTGTTTTACCTATTTTTAGATGGCTGATCCATTTAGCCGCACTTTGTGACCATGAGCTGTAAAAAATACTTTGGATACTTTTCATAATAATGAAATAAAAGTCATATGCATCAACTGATGCCGAGGCTGGGGCAAGTTCCCCATTTCGAAAAAGAATAGCCATGAATTGGTTCTGTCCAATTGATCAAGACAAATCATCAAGTGACGTTGATCAATATTAGGCAGTTAGCTTATTTTAGGTAACTATCTGGCTTTTGGTCGTGGTTGGCGCTAGCCGATAGCCCTGGATTGGACCAACCAGCGCCCCGGTGCCGGCTAGCCACGTCCTAAAATGTATGATCTTTTTACACATTTTAAAACTTCGCGGTATGAATTTGTCTTATGACATATCATGACCAAGCTCTGATGCTAGATAGGATTCTTCTCTCATCAGAGCATCACACAAAACGTTAAAGAAAATCTAGAACACGCATGTGACAAAACGTACATATATGGATTGATATAGTACGACCACGGGGCTCCTTCCAAAAGATGGCAAAAGCAAATCGATTTGGATTCGAGCTACGAAGTTCGTAGTTGCACCGCACAAACCCGAATTTCCAAATTCCAGAGCTGTACGTATACGCCTCGGAATTCCTTTGGGAGGCCCACACACGCGCTGGTTAGTTCTTCTCGATTACGGACTCGATCCAGGACTAGTATTTTTACCACGTCCATCGTCGTCTTTTCATCATATCGATCCTCCGCGGCGCCTCGCTCTCGTCCAAACCAGCTTGATCCGGCCACGGCATCTGAGCGACCGATGGACATGGAGGCCAACCACGGCGACGACCGTCTGCCCCATGACGTGCTCCTCGAGATCCTCCGCCGCCTCCCGCTCCGGGCGCTCGTGCAGTCCCGGCGCGTCTGCCGCGCGTGGCGCGCCACCATCGACGACAGCACCCTCCTCCTCACGCACTTCCGTCGGCTCTTCCCGCGGCGCGCCTTCCCCGGCATCTTCACCAGCAACGACGAGAGCACGGAAGAGTCTTCCTTCTTCGCCCCCGCGCTGTCGTCACGTCCAAGCAAGGCGAGGCGTGACGCCGACGGGGACGAGCATGGCTTTCGGTACCCTCTCTTCGACCATGGCTGGGCCGCCGTGAAGGACCACTGCAATGGCCTCCTGCTTCTCTGTGACGAAAAAGATGACAACAAGTACTATTGTGTGTGCAATCCCGCAACGGTTCGGTGTGCCCGCCTGCCTTCCCCGCCCATGTCCAAGCGATTGCATGGGGGGTTTTGGGAAGGCGTGTTCCTCGCTTTTGATCCGGCTGTTTCGCGGCACCATGAGGTGTTTCTGTTTCCTCAGACAATGACGCAACTGCGCCCTCGAAACGAGGTGGTCGAACAAGTACAACAGCCACGGATGAAGATCCCCATGAAGCCTCTAAACTTGTGGAGATTGTTTAATGAAGTCCAACCATCTATTAGTGATGATGAAGATGATAACGAAGAAGAAGAAATTGAACAACCGAAACAACCACAAGATCAGCTACATGCGAACGAGCCAGCGGGTGAGGAGCTCAAAGATGAGGTGTTGACAATATTAGTGTTCTCATCAGTGACTCACAAGTGGGAGAGTCGAGAGTTTGCACCCGGTAGTTGCAATTCCGAGCACCTCTACGACTTTTTTATTGACCCAAGTACACAAATATGGAAGTCAGCCGAGTATTGGCGGGGTTCACTATATGTGCATTGCCACAAGAACATCCTTATGATCTTGCGCAATTCACATGAGACCTACGATATGGTCCAGCTTCCCGGGATACCCTTGGAAGAGGAAGAGCGCACTGGCATTGACGACCTTCCTACTAGATCGATCTTAGGGAGTTATGAGATGGGGATTCTCTATGTGGCACTTGATAGGTTCCAACTCCAGGTATGGGCATTGAATGAGCCAGTTGATGGACAGTTAGGGTGGATGCTCACACACGAGACCAACCTTAGTCCGTACGTCCATAGCATGAATGAATCATTACTACCTACACAGTTGATGGTACCATGGAAGGCACTGAAAAGCAAGAAATGTACCCTTAGCTTATTTGAACCGCTGAGTGACACTGAGCAAAGTTACCTCAAATTCTTTGAAGATCGGTACTATGGCCCGATGGGAAGAAAAACAAGAACAAAAGCAAAAAATGATCCCAAGTACTCGTGGGACTCAGATGAGGACAACTTCCTTGGCCTGGACGAGAGCATTTTCCACCTGGAGCAACCATGGTATGGGCAATGCAGGATCATAGGCTCACATCCGCACAAGGACGCGCTCCTCCTCCGTATCAGCGGCAAGGCCTTGGTGTACCATCTCAGCACCTCAAAGATGCAGTTTCTAGGCGAAGAGCTTGTTCGTAATGTCCAACAATGTACGCAGCTCAACATATGTTATGGAGCCAAGCGCTCATTCCCTTACCGCCCATGCTACGTCGATGCTCTCCCGACAACCAAGATGCCACGTGGAAAACGTCATCGATTTTTTTAAAACAGTATATTTCATGTCAATTTTTATGGTATTTTCATTTTACCCATGTTCCCAAGGCTTACATCCTAATGTACTGATGCTAACCAAGCCCCGTTGAAACTCTAGAATATATCGAATCTTTGGACATTCATATCGCAACACGGCATTGGTACACAAATTTTCACATATATTGCTTGATATTTGTCGGTTAAGTGCACTTTTGATCCTTCAAATGTTGTAGAAGTCGAACTTCGACCTGCAAAAAAGGAAGTCGAAGTTCGGTCTCTCAACTATATTCTGGTCTAAACCTGCTCTCAAATGGTCTAATTTTCGTCCTCGAAATAGGCTTTCGCTCCGTTATATTAATATAGCAACCATCCGATACAACGCAACAGGTGGGACCACATCACAACCAAGCCTAAACGAAAAGATAAAGAAAAGAAAAAGAAACTAATACCAACACCGGCAGATTGACGAAGACGAGGATGACCCTGCAACCGTTGCACCCTTCGGCAGAAACTAATTTTCGTCCTTACGACAGTTTAACGGCTGATCGGTTTTTGACCTTTCTTTTGCCAAAGTGGATAGGAATTGGCCGGGTCTCATCGACGGTAGTCAAGTGACCCGGGGATAGTATGTTTTTCATGTCACACGTCACAGTGGGCACAAAATCCGAACCCGAATTACCGGCACCCAGACCCGAACAACCCGAACCCGAAAAGCCCGATCATTACATCGGGTATCAAATGTTAAAACCCGAATTATATTTGGAAAATTTGGGTATAACCTCCGGGTACCCAAACAACCCCGATTGGCCCAAAATAAATAGCATCTCAACAAAGTTACTTCCAGCATAGCCCCAATCCCTAGCCCATCAGCCCAATAGGAAAAAAGCCCAACCGCACCGACAACAACATTTCGCTCGTTGACGGGTGAATCGCTACCGCAGTTCGCATAGCCACCGCCGCCTGTTACGCAGCCCACCACCTCCCTCTCCCATCGCCTCTTGATCCTAAGAGGGGCAAGGGGAACCGTCGCGCCGACCACCTCCCTTAACTGTTACCCCACCCGTGAGGCTACATCCATAGACGGTGTGGCGCCGCGCCAGCCGCCTCACTGTAGCTGGTATTTCGCATCGATGGTCAAAGTTTTCCGTGTAGGCTTGCTCCAGTTCTGGTAGATCAGGAAACCCCAAACCGGAATTGTCGGGCACCCAAAATATCGGGTTTTTCGGGGCAACTTCGGGTGTGACATGTGAGAACCCCTCTGGCCCTGATTTCTCTTTTGCCTACAGCCTCTTGTAGGGTGCATATATTTTCATGGGCTATGGGTCTTCGTGAAGATCACATGCATCCCAAGAATCAAACACAACGGATCAAGTCACCACAGCTCTGACCGACACTTACATCCTACTGCAAGGAGAAAGTATCGTGTACGTCTTTACGTGGAGCACTCACCGTGGTACTCCCAAGTTTAAAATCCTTATGTTTAAAAAATAGATAAAAAAAGAAAAAGTTGGTAACAGATATAGATAGAGATATAGATAGGTAGTACATTAATAATGTCGCCAAAATTCAAAACCAAACTCAAAACACATAACTTCAAAATAAAAGACAAACTGGGCAATGAATTCGGCCCGTTGACCATGTTAGCATTTTTTTCTTGACCTACATGTTCATTTGGATTTGATTTTTTTGTGACATAGTAGGTACATCTTTGCTATTAAGGCGAAACCTGTGAATGGCTGGTGGTGTCACACATCCAAAAAATTACAAAGAAGATGCCACTCCACTCCCTTTTCCCCCTAAAAGACTCCAGACGTCGAACTGTAACCATCCGCCCTTATTTCTCGTAGATAAGTGATTACCCGCAAGCCCCCTCCTTAAAATATCTCAACGAAACTTATCTCATCACAACCGATCTAAACAAACTCGCGTGGCAACATCCTTTGAGCATCCTTAAATGCCGCAACAGCCCTTGTTCAGAAAATCTTTACTATTAAGGCGAAACCTGTGAATGCCTGGTGGTGTCACACATCCAAAAAATTACAAAGAAGATGCCACTCCACCCCCTTTCCCCCCTAAAAGACTCCAGACGTCGAATTGTAACCATCCGCCCTTATTTCTCGTCGATAAGTGATTACCCGCAAGCCCCGTCCCTAAAATATCTCAACGAAACTTATCTCATCACAACCGACCTAAACAAACTCACGTGGCAACATCCTTTGAGCATCCTTAAATGCCGCAACAGCCCTTGTTCAGAAAAAACAACAGCGTCGAGTTGCCTGCTACTCGCCGTCGTGAACGGCCGGGCCGCGCACCTTTGTCCTCAACTTGCAGCTGGAGCCCCGCATTGCCTCACCGGATGGGTCGCTCACTGGAAATGCCTCGCGCGTATGCGCGCTGAAGTTGGTGGAAGCTCTTCGAACTTTGTGAGTAATGCTACGATCTGGAAAAGCTCGAACTGCATGCAACATGGTTTTGCCATCGTTCAGATTGACTGACACCTCTCATTTGCACAATAGCTAGAGAACAGAGGAAGAAGTGAGGATGTGGCTGTGTAGAAAGCCAAATGCTTGCTCGAAGGGCGAAACAATCTTTACTATTAAGGCGAAACCTGTGAATGCCTGGTGGTGTCACACATCTAAAAAATTACAAAGAAGATGCCACTCCACCCCCTTTTCCCCCTAAAAGACTCCAGACGTCGAACTGTAACCATCCGCCCTTATTTCTCGTTGATAAGTGATTACCCGCAAGCCCCCTCCCTAAAATATCTCAACGAAACTTATCTCATCACAACCGATCTAAACAAACTCACGTGGCAACATTCTTTGAGCATCCTTAAATGCCGCAACAGCTCTTGTTCAGAAAAAACAACAACATCGAGTTGACTGCTACTCGCCGTCGTGAACGGTCGGGCCGCACTTCTTTATCCTAAACTTGCAGCTGGAGCCCCGCATCGTCTCACCGGATGGGTCGCTCACTGGAAATGCCGCGCGCGTACGCGCGCTGAAGTTGGTGGAAGCTCTTCGAACTTTGTGAGTACTGCTACGATCTGGAAAAGCTCGAACTGCATGCAACATGGTTTAGCCATCGTTCAGATTGACTGACACCTCTCCTTTGCCCAATAGCTCGAGAACAGAGGAAGAAGTGAGGATGTGGCTGTGTAGAAAGCCAGATGCTTGCTCGAAGGGCGAAACAACATATATTAGGAAGTCCTGCATGTCTGAACTCAGAACTGGCATTTCTATATTGTCTTTTTTACACTAGCTACTGATTGGAGTTGAACATTGTAATGCAATGTCGTGGTCTCTACCAATCTGTTGATGATAACCTTGGAAGTTAGACGGCCTAGAGCTCGACGAGGCGGGCATCGAACATAGCTGCCGGCATCCTGGTGCTAGCAGTCGCGGTCGTCAAACAAGAGAGCTGTGACTGGTTCATCTGCTCAGCCATCTGTGCGAAAGGGAGCGCCATCCACTGTGCTCTCTGAATTCCTGGGCTAGCTAGCTCCTGAATCTGTTCCACATCTGAAAGCTTCAAGCAGCAGACAGGGGCTCGAGAAGATATCTCATAGTTGTGCTTGTGTGCGGGAGATCATCAATGGAGAACCACAAGGAGGAGGTAAGACCAATTTCCATCTCCAATCCATTCCAGGGCTAGCTTCCATGGGAAGAGATCGATCATGCTATCCATGATTTTTCAAAAGCTTATATGGAGTACTAAGAGCATCTCTAGCACACACAACGGTATCCGCCCGTATGCGGCTTGTAGCTTCTTTTTTACCAGACCAGATGCCGCATGCCTCGTCTGGCCCATAAATATTTTAGAGGGCCATGTTTAGAGACTGCATCAGTCGCTATATATTTCGGTCGGAGCCAGCGATACAGGTCGAAACCCTTGTCCATCTGCGCCGCATCCTCCCCCCTTCACCGCACCGTCCACCTCAGTTTCGGCCCCGGGGATGAAATCCGCTAGCGCCACCGATAGATCCGGCTGTGCCACATAGCCATGATGTCACGGCAGTCCTCAGGCCCCGTTCGGTTAGACCCCAGCTGGTAGGGATTGACATGGAATGGCAGGGAATAAAGTTCACCTCCTGATCCACGTTAATCCTCTTTAAACCGAACGGGCCCTCAATGGGCTGTGGGGCGAGCTCGGCCGGCCGGGGAACCCCCGCCGCCCGCGGCCAAGATGAGGCGCAGAAGATTTGCTCCGACACGGCGTACCTCCGTGGCTCATACTGGTACATGAAGCACGGGCTGACGACGCGGCCTGTGTTTACGGGCTATGCCTCGAGCTCTTGCCGCAACGCCTCCGCCTCGAGCTCACGCGTGCTGCCACCGGTGAAAATGGAGGTCAGCGCGGTGCTAGGGTTTTTTCTCGACGACTACGTCGAGGATACGGACCTCAAGCAGGTCACTGCGATGATCGAGGAGAAGGGCGCCGGGTTTGCTCCTGGCGACTACATCGACGACCCCCACCTGCCCGCATCAACGAGTTGGTCCAGTAGAGCACTCGCCGGGCCGCAGACAAGGCGGAGGAATGATGTCGGGAGGTGGAGGGCAGAGGCTTGGTCAACCTCATCTCCGATGAGGAGGAGTGAGCCGCCGCCTGCTTCGCTTCGCCACCACGACAATAGGCTCCCGTGAGTTATCCCAAAGCCACATTTTGGTAGATTAGGTGTTGTGCAGCCAATTCCATAGAATTTTAGGCGGATTTTTTTGTATATTTAAACTGAATGTTGCAATGTTTAAACTAAACGTATGACTGAATGTTTATTTATCCCCTGGAGTCTTTTTTTTTTCAAAATTAACAAGCTCATATATGGTGTCTCTTCTGTACGACGAAATTTTAGACTGCAAACTTGGTTTGTGGACAACTTCATACTTGGTTTTTCTTGTTCGAATATAGATAGTCCTCGAAATCGATTGAAAAAGGGCACACATGCCACATGGCATTTTGGTCTTTAGGCGTGAGACAATCCTGTCAGGAGCAACTTATAAACTGATCAAGTAAAGAGTGGCAAAAAGGAAAGGCAAAGTGGAAAGTCCCCAAGTAAAGAGTGGCAAATAATAAAATTTCCCTTCATAAAGAAAAGACATCACATACTGCTCGTCTTGCAGCGAACAAGAGCTAAAGAGGCAATTGTGCAGCAAGTTGTCGGTGGTGCAAGAGCTGCAGAGGTGTAAACTGGAGCAAGTGGGACACTGGTGTGTAACATCTGACTTGGGGGAGGAGAGAGCGCATGCGCAGCGTGTCACTGAGAGACGTTCAAAGAGAGGCACGACGGCAACACCATTCTAAACGCTCAAGCGGAGGAGAATGGGGAATACGGGGTGTCACTGCACGGGGGACGAGGTAGGGGTGGCGTTCGCTGCAGAGAATCAGTGTATTCATAACAGCACGGGGGACGAGGTAGGGGTGGCGTTCGCTGCAGAGAATCAGTGTATTCATAACATGAGCGAATCAGGTTGAACGCGAGGACGATGCAGAGAGCTGATTAGAGAGAGAGAGAGATGAGTGACCGGATGTGTCCATAAGGGAATCTGACACAGACACCCATGTGGACCTAACATGTCATAATTATTGTGGATTAGTTAATCTTTGTTTGTTTGTGCTATTGTTACAATGGGACTGAATAACCAATACTTTTTGTCATAAAACTTAAATAATTTGGGATTTCGTTACTGACCCACTCGGTATGTGTTTGCACAACTTAATCTTTGAAATACTTCCCTCGTTTTCATGTATGCCCTTCGGGCTCTTTTGTTCGTTCACAATGGTCACTTCGTCCATGGGGGTTGGCGGGTCCATGTTTTGGTGTTGGGATGGCATTGCCATGGCTGGTGTGCAATTTTTATTTTATTTGAGAGGTTTGATTGACGGAGATTAGGAAAGTACCGGTGTTGATTTCAATGATAGAGCAAACGGCTATGGTTCAACTTACACCTCTATCTATTATAAGGTTAAGGTATACACACCTAAGTACAATAAATTAATAAAAAAAATCAATTAGGATCTTATTGCGTCGAAGTAAGTTAGCAGACTCACCCCTAGATGAATCTCAGCACGGAGATAAAATATTTATTCTGAAAATTCGAGTGAGTACGGTTGGATGAATAGATGTCTAATGAGAGGGAGAAGGATGCAAGGGTAATAGATCTCTTTGGAAGACCCCTTGATCTTGTACTTTCCGGGTGTCATAATGATATCCGTATACTTGTCATTGTAGTTGAAGGAGACTACACGAAGTAGATGACCTACTCCCGTAGATATCATGTCGGTACGACCGTGACAAGGTACATCCTCATATATACTCCCACACCCCTTCCCTTTTAGAAAGGGTCTCCCCTAAACTTTTCAACATGTGGAGGACTCAAGCACCAGCACGAGTGGCTAGATATGAGCCTTCTTTGGTGGAAGAATGATGGCATGGTCTATCGCCACCGCAATCCGCAGGGTACAAGTACAAGATATTCCAGCATCGTATGGTCTTCCATAACCCACGTAATGTTTTGTATTACACAATTAATGTTTCAATAAATATTTATATGACATATATAAGTCTACGTGGTAATGCACGGGCATTCAACTAGTGTAGTGTAAGTTGCGTGATTTTGTTTCATAATCTTACTAACTTCTAGATAAGACAAAACCACATGGGGAGTACCAAGAGTACTCCATGTGTGGGAGTACATGAATACTCACTACTTCCCCAAGATGGCAAGCTTCTCCCTCAGTTTTAAAATAATGTGCATATGGTCAAAGTTGGACTTTGTAAAAACTATAACAACTATATAGATTTAATACTACTTTTAGATTCTTCACGAAATATATTTCATATTATACATGCATTTGGCATTGTAGATATTTGCTAATAGTCATGCATGTTCAAACTTTATAAAACTCGTCACAAAATGTGCATGTCTGATCTTTGCCATTTGTCTTTTATGTGCTTATTAAGATTATAAGGAGGAATAAAATTTGGCTCTGAATCTTCATCCAGAAGACGATCTAGAAAAAGACACAACTGTTAGGTGTGCCTGTAAGGTAAAACATAACATAATATCTGAACTTAGAAAACTAAATAGAATTAGCTAGCTTTTAGTGCATCAAAGTAATCGCCTACGCCAGATTAAGACATATGATCTAATATATGGATACCGCCCTGCTCAGGAAACTGCGGAGACAAAAAAATGTCTGATCTTCCCCCCAAAAAGAATGTGTATGATTTTGCCATTTGCTTTTTAGGTGCTTTCCGATTAGACGGGGGAATAACATTTGGGTTGTCAATCTCAATCCTGAAAACGACAGAGAAACAACGGTTAAGCATGCACGTAACATAATCTAGAGATTAGAGTAGCTAAGGCATAATCTAGGAGTCCCTCAGTTGGCGTCTAGCTAGATTGTTCCGCTCCGTTTCCGACCCCTTTCCTTTCTTGTGAAGGGATGGAGATTAGGCTTTGCATACGTTGACAGCACGAACGATGTGGTGTGAGCTTTCTGGCATTTTCTTCTATGTGATCAATACATCTCTCAGGGTGTATTCTCGAAAAAAAAAATAGCTAAGGCAACTAAGACTATGCATCCGCGGTTTTAGAGGATCTCCAGCCGCGTCCCCCAAAGGGATTTGGGGCGCGCCGGACAAAAAAACGTTCTCAGCCGCATGCCCTAAAGCCTCTTTTTGTCCGGCGCGGCCCGATACGGTGTCCAGCGCCCCGAGCCCGTCCCCGCTACACAGGGAACGCTCCGGGGACGCCGGCAACGAAAAGCAAGGTGGGGAGTGGCGGTACCAACGCGTCAGCGGCACATTGAAGTTTAACCTAACCGTCGCCTACCTCGCGACGGAAGTTACTGGCGCGTAGCGATGGTGCAGTTCCTGCAGAGGCGCAGCAAAGCGTCTCGTCGCGCCTAGCTCTGCATGTCGGCGTTAATGAGCGTCATCGCTCCCCCGTCTCCCTCCGGCCTATAAAAAGGGCCCTCACACACAAACCCTAGCGCCTATCTCCACAAAACTAGCCACCACCATCTCAAGAGTTGACGCCATGGCTGGTAGAGGCGGAGGCCGAGGTCGCGGCCGTGGTCGTGGCCGCGGTAGAGCTGCACGCTCGCCGTCGCCTGTGAAACCATCGTCTTCATCGTCGGACCTGCGGGAGGAGGAGCGGCAAGTGTTGTTCGAGTTCGTCGTCGTCCTCAAGGGCGACCCACACGACATCCAGAGGCTGCCGGACATGTTCGCCGACTTCGTCACCGGCAACGAGCCGGACTCGCTGCATCTGCGGGAGGCTGCCTGCGGCTGCTGCCGGTGGATCGTGGACGTGATCTACGGCGCGTGCGGCAAGATGTACCTCCACATCGGCTAGGAGAAGTTCGCGCGCTACCACCACCTCGAAGCCGGCTTCGTGCTCATGTTCTCCTACTTTGGCGAGGGGGACATGAGCGTCAAGGTGTTCGATGAGACGCGCTGCCGTCGGCACTACCACGGCGACAACGTCGAGGAGGACGACGACTGAGTGTTGTTTCTTCGCAGCAAAAATAGACACGGAGGTTTCTGGTTATTCTTCCTCGAAAGAACCAACAGGGGCACCGTCAACAACTGGATTTTCCAGTTTGGGTGACTGGGAGTGCATGAGAGTGTTCTTTCTTGGCATCGAACACACGAAATCTTCGATGCCAACACTAGTTAGGTTTAGTTATTTTGCAATATTTTATATTTGTGTCAACCATGGTTCAAACTATGTATTAGTTTATGGAAACCATGTTCCAAACTATGTCTTAGTTTGTGTAAATCATGTTCCTAATTATGTATTAGTTTGTGGAATGTTTCTTCTCTCTATTGAAATAAAAATGCAAAAAAACAAAAAATAGTATTTTAATGTTAAAAAAGTTTGTGGGCGGAGTTTGGGGGACGCGGCTGGGGAGCGACGTCCCCCAAACGCGGCACGAATGAAACACGTCCCCCCAACGCTCGATCCGGCGCCGTTTGGGGACGCTTTGGGGGGGGAGGCTGGAGATACTCTTAGATGGTTTGCCAACCCGGTGAAACATTATTGGCTTTCAGTTGAGCTGGTTTGGTTTAGGCGGGTTGGTGTGAGGTGTATACGCGGCTTGGTTCGGGCTGGTTCCGCGGGTTGTACGGTTTCGCACCGTAGAGAGTTTTACAACGGGGTGTGCTCCGGTGTCCCCCCCTGGCGAACGACGTTCAGGTGGGATACCCGTTCGAGAAGGTGGGGCCGTATTAGTGGCGTATAATTATACTCCACGTCATTTTCCACATAGATGATCGGTTGCCATGTAGATATGGTACGTATCCTTGGTGATGACGGTTTCCGCCGGCCCCACGGCATTACAATCAGAGTTCGACCCGAAAACTACGTCGATCACGTGGATTTGATGCCGGCGATAGGCGGTGGTTACGGGGAAATTATTTGAAACCTTGCGTGTGCGCCATTGCTGGTCCTCCTTAGGGTTTGGAAGGTTCTGTCGATCGGGAGGGAGACGGCAGGGACGACGACGTTGGGACGGCAAGGCGTAGCGCAGGGCGGTTTCGTTCTGAGAGCTGAGCCGGGTATCGTGGAGGCGGGAGGTGGATCCGGCGACGAGGAGGCTGGGCAAGGTCGGACGCGGAGGAGGATCACACGCGGGTTGTTCCTGCTGGTACAGGCGGCGTTAGGGTTTGGCGGCTCCTTGTTGGTTCTGGGAGGTAATTGAATCTAAAAACTAATTGCATGTTCATGATTTGGTTGACGTTAGGGTTTGGGTTTGAAGCTCCTTTTTTGAGATGTACTTATTTGGTTGTTACTTTGGACAGGCGATGGACGTTTCAGATTTGAGTGCAAGTTCAATGGAGTACGACATCGAAAATACAGATGAAGAGGAATTCAATATTTCGTCTGCCAACGAGAATGCACCTCCTGAAGATGAACACACTTCTGGAGACGATGATGTCGATGAAAGTGTGAGTGAAACGGAACTACTAGTTTTATTTAGTACTTGCATGTAAGTAGTTAAATACTGATTGTGCTTATTTTTGCTAATAGATGGATGCGAGATGGTATTGATCTAGAAGATGATAATGTAGAGCAAGAAGAAGATGTTGACACCGATAATGTGAGTTTGTAGTAATAAATGTCTGATCGCATAAAAATATGGAATTGATGTTGACATGGTTTAAAATGCATTAGATTCAGAGTGATGTTGTGGAGGAGCCAAATGATGATGAGAGATTGGACTCTGGTTTTGTTGACGAGGTATGCATTTTAATTTTAGTAGGTCATATGTATGTTTAATTTATATTTAATAACTGAACAGTGCATTTTATGTCGTCTTGACATGACCGTTCATCTTTCTTGTTTGCTCAGGTATTAGTTGGCGATAATTCTTCTTACGACTATTACGGTGATTCAGACTTGGAGACTATAGAAGAACCTGTTAGAAGAAGACATGTAAGTTTTTTGAATTTATTCGTTGTATGACTCGCGGACATGGCGTTCAAAAATATTTATGTTTTCAATGTTATCAAATTGTGCATGTAGGTGAAATCAGTTGGTAAGAAAAAGAATGGATCAGAGGATGAAGATGAGAGTGATGCAGAAGATAAGAGAAAGTTTTATTGGGAGGTAATGGAGAAGACATTTGTGTCTGAGGCAGCTGCTTATACTTTTTATAATGGATATGCTCGACAAGAGGGATTCAGTGTAAGAAAGTTCAAGTTCAAAGAGACTAAGGGTGCTAACAAAATAGTTCACGAAGGCGTTTTGTGTGTTCACGGGAAGGAAAACGTAACAGCAAGTTTCGACTATGGACAACCGCACCCGTACGTTGAGACCTTTGTCACGTTGCAATTGTAAAGCGGAGTTGGATGTGAAGCTTGATAGAGGTTCGGGGCTTTGGCGAGTTGCAAAATTTGTTTACAAGCACGAGTCATAAGTGTGCGGAACCGAACGAGAGCCCATTTTTATGGTCACATAGGAGGATAAAAGATTTCCAGAAAGCGGAGATATTAGCATTGGCAGCAGATGGGGTTAGGAAGCATGTGATCATGGATACCTTCCTCAGCAAGTATGGTCGGTACACCACTGTTGGGTTTACGAGGAAGGACTTGTACAACATGTGCTGCAGGGAGAAGAGAAAGTTACTTGCAGGTGGTGATGCTACCTCAGCCATTGCCATGATGGAGAACCGGAGGAAGAAGTTTGCTGACTTTTTTTTTGAGTACGACGTTGATAGTAAAGGTCGTTTGAAAAGCTTGTTCTGGTGTGATGCTCAGTCCCGGCAGGATTACAATGATTATGGAGACGTACTCGTGTTCGACAACACATATAAGATGAACCGATATGGTATGCCATTTGTTCCGTTTGTTGGAATTAACAATCACCGGAGGACGACAGTTTTTGCGTGTGCCATCTTATCATATGAGAAGGAACGCACATATGTATGGCTACTGAAGACTTTTTTGAAAGCTATGTTGCAGCAGAAACCCAAGTCAATAATCACCGATGCCGATAGTGCGATGATTAGAGCTATTCGAAGTGTGTTTCCGGAGCAGTCGCACCGTATTTGTTCATGGCACATTGAAAAGAACATGGCTCGGCACCTAAGTTTCAAGTCGTTGAGTGAGTTTCGGGCTCTCTTGTATTACACGACCACACTGGATATATTCGAGAAAAGATGGCACTCTTTTATCCAGAAATGGCAGACGGAGAAAACACAAACTTGGCTGAAAAGAATGTACAAGAAGAGGAAATTATGGGCAGCGGCGTACCTATCTGAGGGGTTCTGGCTTGGTATGAAAAGCAATCAGCGAAGTGAAAGTCTTAACTCATGTCTTCACCTACACCTAGACTACGGTATGACACTAGTGGATTTGATTTTGCACTACGAGAATACTATAGTGCGCATTCGAGAGACGGAGGCAAAAGATGACTGCATCGGTTCACGGACATCACCTGTACCGAGTAACCAATTTGAGGAGAATTGAGAGAGCTGCTGCAAAGGTATTCACTTCGGCAAACTTTTATATATTGCAGCAAGAGATATATAAAATAGAAGGCATTGAGGTTATAGATCGGTATAAGGGAACAGAAGGTGAGATGCAGTTTGTTGTTGCTTGGAAAAAGAGAAAGCATGCAAAGTTTTATGTTGATTATAAACCGGCCAACTCGGATAAACTTGTAGAGTGCAGCTGTCGAAGGATGATCCGGAGGGGACTTCCTTGCAAGCATATTCTGCATGTACTTGATGTGCTGGATTTGGATGAAATACCCAATTGTTTAGTTCTGCTCCGATTCTCTAAACAAGCTAGGGGTGGCTTGCCAGCGAGGCGCACGAGCGATCTATATGGTTGGGGTTTTCCCGTAGCGGAGGAGCGACAAAGATTTACGGAGCTGAATATGTTACAATCTGAAGCATTGCAAGTTGCATGCAAAGATCCACTGTTATTCGAGCGGACCAAAGCATTTTATGCTGACATTATTTCAAACAAGATGGAGTATGATAATGTACCCAACCGTCCCACAAACTCACCGAATACTGATGTTAATAAATTGGGTGACCCGGCTAAAGTTGCTGCTCGAGGTGCGCCTAAGAAACGAAAGCGTAGAGATGATGGAGAAGGACCCGTGACAAAGAATGGAAGGCCATTATCGTATGACGAGCGGGGTAGGGGGATTCGATGTAGCAGATGCAAAAAGGCTGGACACACCAAATGTAGCTTGAAATGTGAGCTGAATCCTAGGTGAGTATTAATTTTTGTTATCAATTTTTTATGCATCCTTTTAAACTTTAGTTATTTACTTTATCATCTGTTTTATGAATTGCAGGCATGTTGCACATATGTTTCTAGGTCAGGAAGATGAATGACTTATTTTGAAGGATGAACAAAGCACGACATTATGAAGCTTGAGTTGGCATGCCGATATGTGTTATGTAGTCATTGATCATTACGTGCTATATGAAGCTGTAGTCATTGATCATTATGTGCTATATTTGAAAAAAATTGATGGTACTAATATTTTGATGGTGATATTACTACATTGATGCTGATACTACTATTGATGCTGATAATACTATTGATGATAGATATTTTTTTTAGTTTTGTTTAGTATAGTGGACTGTGATGATATTTCAGAATTTTTTTAGATCAAAAGGCTGCAACTTTATTAACCGGCACAATCAATGTCCAAAAGGTTCACAATAAACTCTGGAGGAACACCCATACAGGTATTACACACTTTATTCCTGCAGCCCTCTTTTGCTAAGCTATCTGCGACCCTATTAGCCGAACGACGTACAAACCTGACCTTGGCTTCTTCAAATTCACAGAGCAGAAACTTGATTTCTTCCACCATTGGTCCGTGTACCGATCTATCCAGCTCCAGGGATCCCTGTTTAGATACCACGCCTTGACAGTCTGACTCCAGAGTCAGCTTCCGAGCACCTGCATCCTTAGCCACGCTCAGCGCCAACCGGCACGCCCTTAGTTCTGCTCCTTCAGGGTTCGAAACAGCAGGGGAAAAACGGCAGGCTCCCACTATAAAGTCGCTGTGGTGATCCCGTAAGACCACGCCCCCGCCTCCTGATCCATCGCCTGAAGAAAAACTCCCATCAGTATTCACCTTGCACCAGGCCGGCTCTGGTGGCTCCCAATGCTCCACTATCGGCACAACTCTACAGTTTGGTGCATCCTTGATGGACTGCCATTCATCCCAAAGAAATAGTACACGCTTAGCCGTCACTTCTGGGTCTTCAATCATAGGTGCATCCCTTGCGTCGTTACGAGCTAGCCACAACTGGTAGATGGCCAACATAGCAACGCCCAATTCCTTCTCCTTCAGCTTCCCAAACCAGTCCAACAGCAAGCCCCGCAATTCACTGTGTGAGTGCAGATCACTTGGTGGCGACACAAGAGTCAGACCCGTTCTAGCTCGCAGTGTGCTCCACACATGGGATGAATGAGGGCATCCCCAGAACCTGTGAACTAGGGATTCAGACCTATCACGCGCAATGCACCTGACTACCATCTTAATCTTTCTCCTTTGCAGATCTTCACCCACAGCTAGACCATTCTTAATTAGGCGCTAGCAGTGCACCTTTATTTTGTTTGCAACATCAGCTGACCATAACGCCAGCCAATCCTGATGCATATCCAGATTATACAAAGAGCTCGCCCTTCCCAATTGCGCAGATCGAATTTGTCTTTTAAGATGATATGCCGACCGAACAGTAAAGATCCCATTTTTGGTGTAATTCCAAGCCATATAGCGCCACTTTTATCTGAGCAGTGATGATATTTCAGAATTTTGATGCTACTTTCGTTGATGCATATTTCTCATACAAATTGTTGGTACAATTGGCAACATAGTTTTTGTAATACTGACCTATCGGACAGGGGTACATGGGCGCCAGGCGAGTCTGCCGGATGCTAGCCGGTCCGACCGGGCCCCAAGCCGGTCAGTCTGGTCCTCAGGCCGGTCCAACCGGGTCCTGGGCCGGACCAACTATCATACATAGAGGTTCGCAGAATCACTCAAGTTGCTTAATAGATAGATGAATACTTAAAATCACACAATCACACTAGTTGCCAATCTTAAGTAACTGTCATACATAGAGATTCACACAAGCTGAGATTCACACAAGCTGGGAAACCTTCTACGGGACTAAAACCCAAACTATGATCACTCCTGCTTTATCTAATTACTAAATCTCTTGGAGATCTGGACAACCTTGGCTTTCACCGTCTCTAAGAGATTTGAAGTTGCTAAAACTATATGTGCGTTAATGAGGTTCCTTGATGCGTTTATCATCTCCTGCAAACAATAGGCATCGGTTATTCATTTTATGTAGCACGGAACAAAGGTGCTTGTTCATCATGTAGAAACCAGTACCTGTGATATTTCTTTAGTCAATTTATCTCCATCCCAATGTTCCATGCATTGAAGAACAAATAAGCCACATGAATTGCTGCAACAGTAATTGAGTTCATTCAGTTAGTTCATGCAATACAAGTGTAATATGTATTTACTTGTAGTTTGCATGTACTGACCCATCTGTTTGCTGCGGCATATCGTACGATTTTATATTCTAGGTGCACACATCAGGGAAAAATCCAGATGTAGATTTGTTGTACTCCCGTATGTCAGCTGATATTTGTTGTCTCTATACAAATATAGATAATTAGATGTTTGTGTACGCATGCAAATTGAAGACAGTATGTAGTACAAGAAACAGTACCAGAGCCCAGTACCAGAGCCATGACAGTGTCTATTGTCATGGTTAATGGATATAATGAGTCAAGAACTTGGAATTCTTCCTTCGGTATGTGCATAATCACGCTTATCCAGTGATTGTTCGTTATGTTAACCGGAAAATATGCCTGTGTAAAAGGAAAATTGGTCATTGAAATATAAATTAGTATTCGTACTAACTGTCGTCATAATGATGGAATACTTTACCTTGTCCCGCTTAAAATATTCGTCGATAACTCGTTGAATGGTTCCAGTTCTTACAGCTAAGTGATCATCGTTGTTGCTACTTTTTTTTGGTTTTGTGGCCTTTGCGATGTTTTTCTAGCAGGAATGTTGACCTCCATGCTGAACATAAGTACCGATCATCCGCAACACGAAGAGACAAATCTCCAATGTAAGCATCGATAACCTGAAAAATATCAACAAGTATGTGCATAATTCAAACATCAACAAATATGTGCATAATTGAATCATCAGGTATTTACTTACATCATCGGTACACCATTTATGGTCTAGAACCACTTTAAGGCATTGTGATATCAATGTGACGCCATTATCATTTTTGTAGACACATTTTTTCCCATTTTCCTCTGTCTTGCTGCAGAGTTGAACAAAAATCTCGGCTGCTGCAATGTGTTCCGCTGTTAAAGCAGTTGAGTCTCGCGGAATTTCAACATCATTGCTGGACAGAGTAGCTGTACATAGAAAAGGCATTGTGCTTAGTATCATATTAGTACTAAAAAAGTTAACCAAAAAAATTCCATTGCGTACCTATTGCGGGAGTTGGTTTTTTTCGAGGTTGACGTTTCGTTCGATTCTCAATGATATAAGGATACTGCAGTTTAAGAGGGAGCTTTCGCTTCCTCTTTCCATTTACATCATCATTCTTGCCGGTTGCACTATTGATGCTTTTTGATCCTTCCGAGGCAGCCCCTTTATGTTCGTCCTCTTTGTTCATCTTTTGGAGCGCAGGTTCAAATATATTTGATGGCACCTCTGATGAAGAGGCATCATTCATAGCTGCAGGAAGTTGCCAAGGATTGTCTGGAGTGCCATCCCCTATGAAGTCACATTTGGTCCTTGCAGGTGTGATGTAATCCGCCTCTTTATGGTCCTCTTTGGACACCTACGGAAAGGAAACATACAAGCACATGACACAGGTCAAATATCGAAACTAGTAGACACAGTTTATATTGTAAGCACCAGATAATCTGCATTAATGTTGTAGAACTAACCTTGTCAACATCTTCCTTAGGTAATGACACACTGCGGGTGTCACTCTTTTTGTCGTAAACAAATTCTTTCCGTTCAGCTGCTTCATTGAGGTAAGATCCGCAGCCTTCGTCATAACAGTACTGATCTGATAGTGTTTCCGCGAATGCCTTGTACCTGACACCTGACTTGTTTAATAGTTTGACAACATCCTGCAATAAGAAAGAAATTTTAGCATGTCAATAATAATTAAATAGATGTTGAACTTTGTGCTTCACAAATATTTTCGCCAATTCACCTTTGCGCATCTCTCTGGTAGCTCTTCCATTATCTCCCTCTTAAAATCCTGCATCATCCTCTTCATCGTCATTTCCATCGTTATTTCCCACGACGGGCCGGGTTTTCTCGAGCTACTGGGCTTCCCATTGCTCCTTCCATTGCCCTTTCCGTTGCTCCTTCCATTAGGCGGTTTTTTAATGTCCGCGCCTATGTTTCCATCTGTTTTCTTCCCATAGTTTCGCCTATATTCCTCTGTGATGGTATCTTGAATCTAAAATTCGCAAATTTAGTACGTCAGTACGATATTTGACACTACATCGTTCAACATAAAACAACTATAACATATGATATGGCCGGTTAGCTTTGAATACATTTAGGATACCTTTGCCCCGGCCATTATCTTGATCATAGCTATCTCTCAAGGCTACAACAGCTTCTGTCCAGTTGATCATAAGTGGGCGTGAAGAGATGCGAGCATATAGTGCTATGTCATCAAGAGGTTGCACTTTCTCCCAATACAAGTACTACATGAAAAAAATAGAATGCACAGTTAGTATATGTACAAAAAAAAAGAACCAAAACATTGAAGAACATGTACCTCTAAAATTGCGACATTGCCTTTCGGCCACTGCCTAACATATATTCCTCTCCGACAAGTGCTGATCTGTTCGATGACATATGCAAGCGTGAATTGGTTCCAATTCAAGTTGTGTAACTTGTACATTGTTTCCACAAATTCATAGAACGGCTTATAAACTGTATACGTCGAAGTAGGAGCCAGAACTGTCCCTATAAGAATTAAGACAGCCCTTCGCAGAAAGTCGTCATCTGTGGCTTTAGAAGTAATGATTTGCTCAATCAAATCTTTCATGACTAAATTGCCAGTTTTTTTACTAAGAAATCTAGTAGGTATGTTTGTTTTCCATTGTTCTCCTTCCTCTTCCAAAATATCAGCAGATGACAAGCCTTAATCTTCTAATCCTAGCAAGCATTCCACATCCTCATTTGTTGCCGATATTTCACCCACCCTAGGTTCAATGATGAACCTACCCTTTTCCGCGTCATAAACCTGCATCATGTATTGGACCAATAGTGGCCGTATCTTTCTGGATGGAATTTGGAGCATGCATCGGCCAACAACACAAGTGCGTAATTTGTCTCGTTGCTCGTCGGTCATTGCTGCTACGACTTTCTGCCACCTAATTATGTCACAGAAAATCTCCCCATCCGGGTCTTCCATCCTGTAGACCAATTGTGAACAACATGAAATTAATACGAGGTAGGAAATAAAATTTTACTACTGCATCACATGAAACTAATACACTATACCCTGGGGTTTAATTAGGTCATAACAGATTTGAACTTCATGTCACAACAGATTAAGATTGGGCACATTAATCTTAATTACAATCAGCTCGGGCATGTGCTCACTAAGCATGTGCTAATGACTTCGTAGTTCATGTCATAAGGGCAACTACAATGCTAGACACTTAACTGGATGCTTATAGAGAAAAAAATAAACATTACAAAATTAGAAAACAATCTAAGCGTCACCTATACAACGGCAGACGCTAATCGTAGACGCTAAACTGTCTATGACTGCTGCTGTTGACGAGGGATCACCTCGCCAATGCCTACATATTGTAGACTTGGGTTTCAGGAGAGAGCGACGATGGAGATTCCGGGAGCGAGATTAGGCACACGATGTACCCAGCTTCGGGTCCCCTCGGTGGAGGATCCCTACGTGCTGCTAGCAATCCAGTATATGATCATAGACGTGTTTACAGGGTGCCGCCGTAGGCGGAGCTATGTTGTCTATCTATCGTCTCCCTCCCTTATTTCGGGTGCCCTGGCTAGCTTTATATATGCAACCAGCTTAGGGTTTTACAAGAACCTAGTCGACTACTTCTTCGGGTTGCCTTGTTGAGCCTTCTCCATATTGGGTCTTCTCCATATTGGGCCGAGCCAGTTATACTAATAATGGGTACCCGAAGGGTATACCCATGTCAGTATCCCCCGAGTGTCTAGGGAAGTCGAAGACTTGCGTAGAGACTCCAAGCACAATCATCTTCGAAGTCGAAGAAATACAAGGCGAGGTCCATGTCGCAGATTATGTGTAGCGTAGATGATGTCAACGATTCTTGAAATTATTTTTCCATCGGGTGCGCGACAGCGCTCCCGATGGGAGTACCCCCCCGAGTCTATGGGTAAGTGCTTGCACTTAGGCATAGATTCAAGTTGTACTACTCGATGAATAACTTAACTATATTTTTGGAGGACTTGATGAAATCCATGTGCTCCCGATGGGAAGTAGGCCCCACTCGAGTCGTAGAATCGAGTTGAGTCTACAAACCTTGATTGTCGTAGATGTTGTCGAAGTTATTTTCCTATCGGGTGCGCGACCAGCGCTCCCGATGGGAGTAGCCCCCGAGGCTACAGCCAAGTGTTTGCACTTGGGTGTAGACTCAACTTGCTTTTAATCGACTCCATGATTTTTCCTCTTTCTTATATCTTATCGGGAGGGTGAACAATACTCTCGATAAGAGTAGCCCCCGAGCCTATGGGAAGGTGCTTGCACCTAGGCATAGACTCAAGTTGTACTACTCGATAAAGAACTTGGCGCAACCCCTCTTTTTATCGACTCTAGGCCGCTGCTATTTTTATTTGACATCCATATCTATATTGTACAGGGATAATGGTAAATGGGGCTGGTTCATCTGACGGATCAGGTACCAGTTAACTGCTCTTGTGGCAATCCCGCGAGAACCTACTTCAAGATCAAGTCCACGGACTTGACCTCGGTACTCAGCGTAATTCGTCACGTGCCGCTTAAGGACTTACCATGATCCGAATTCCAGTAATGTTATCGGGTCCACAGCGCGTCCGCTGGGATTTTTCTTCACATCTGTTGATGTGGAAAAAAGTAGCAGAGCGCAGTCTTTGGCGATACCACGCCACACAGGACGGATCCTGGGGTCTTACCTTTGTAAGTATTACGGCATTCAGAGATTTATTCGCGACGGACGCGCTCTGAGAATATTTTGTCAAGTGCCTTGTTCGGCTGATGCAATGACCCATTTTGCGGGTTCTTCTATATTTTTCTCGGGCGTGATGAGACAACCGAATATATTGGGTTCTTCTATATTGTCGGGTACATCACCGATGCTCTTGCTCGGAACAATATGATGAGTCAATGGACCCGAAGATTTGTCCACCCTCTCTCTTTTTTTATGCTCCTCATTGATGATAATTTCGTCGAGTTCCTTGTTGAAGAAAAATTTCTTCGAGTTCTTCCTTGAAAAAATTTCTTCGAGTTCTCCTTGAAGGAAATTCTTCGGGTTCTCCTTGAGGGAAATTCTTCGGGTCCTCCTTGAGGAAAATTCTTCGGGTTCCTTCTTGAAGAAATTTTGTCGGGTTCTCTCTTGAAAATAATTTCATCGGGTTCATCCTTGAAGACAATTTTGTCGGGTTTCTCCCTGAAGAAGATTTCGTCGGGTTCATCCTTGAAGACAATTTCGTCAGGTTCATCCTTGAAGACTTTTTTGTAGGCGCAATTATTCTTTTTGTCGATCTGAGATGTAAAGTGAAGAAGTATGGCGCAACCCCCGAGTGTCGGGTGCGGCGAAAGTAAATGATAACCAACTTTATGCAAATCAAAGGAACACTTAGCTTATTGGGCACGACGGAGTCGGCGCGATGAAGTCTTCGAGTGCGGAGAAGAAGTCGAGCCGAAGTAGAAACCACCAAATAGCGAAAATAAATGCCGCCATATTGTTGATGAAGAAATAACCGAGCCCCCGAGCGCTTCTAGGGTGATGTCATGATTGTTGCTTAGGCGCCGTGTCGCAGTTGTGACCCACGGCAAAGTCGTTGTCGAGCCCCGAGTGTTAGCCGTGATGTCGGAAGAAGTTGACGGAGTCGCGGCATCATATAAGGTGAAGCCATTTAAGATGAAGCCATTGACAAATATGAATCCATATGAATCCAATATGAAGTATTTGAGATGAATCCACATTGAAAATTATGCCATTAAATATGAAGCATATATTGAAGATGAATTCGCCGATATCATAGAGGATGAATCCATTGTCCCGAAGAGCAGTACTAATCATAGATGATAAATCCACTGACCCGAAAATGCGTCGGGTAGTATTATATAAGAGTAAACCAGTAATACCCACATAGATGAATCCGAATAGTTTGCTGGCCCGAAGAAATACATCTAGTAATAATCATCGATTATAAATCCACTGTTCCGAAAATCCGTCCGGTACTATTATATTAGAGGAAACCAATGATAACCCGAAAAAAGACCAATCCAGTAAGCTGAAGAAAACAAATCCACTGAGCCGAAGAAATCCACTAAGCCGGAGAAAATAATTTCACTGATGCGAAGAAAATAATTTCACTGAGCCGGAGAAGATATATCGAGAGCCGAAGAAAAGAAATTCACCAAGTAACCGAGTATATTTGTGGTAACGAAGTAATGGCATAGCCCCAATGTTGGATGAATTTGCTCTAATGATGTAATGGTGCAGCCCCCGAGTATTCGGGTGTGGCGAAAGAAAATGAATAGTTGAATCTTGAAAGAGAAAAACTTAGCTTTTTATCGGGTGCGACGAAGCTGATATGGGCGCAGGTCGTGCCGCGGACACAGTCTGTAGTTGTGCGGCGCCTGGCCGGAAGTAGTGGATGTGGCCGACATAGTTGATGAAGTGGACGTTATCGATCCGACGGATCCACAATGGATGAACCCCCAAGTATGACGAGTGCGCGATGGCGGGCACGGTCGACGGAGCAGACCAAACAAAGCTTTGTTTCAATCTGCAGTTATACTGTTGTGCGCAAATTCGCGCGAAAATAATAATACGAGCCGAAAATATTTGGCCAAATAAATTTTGCAAGTAGTAATTTAACTGGAAATATAACACCTGATATTTCTTGGCGTTGAATGACGAATTTTCGATGGACTCTTACGCTGATGGATCCGTGCTGGCGAGTTTACTCGTGACGGTGAGCTTCACATCATAGATTGATTTAACTGAGCGCTGCTACCCAGATACCCAGATGGCCGTCTTCTTGGAAAACGATCCATCATACTAGCTTGAATGATTAGTTTCATTGAGACGATACTGCCTCTATTTTTCCTTGTCTGAATCCTCGGGCTTGATGATGTAGTTTTACGAGCGCATGCTGCAGTCGACGAATAAGCGAGCACTGATTTCTTGGAAGATTATGGACGGACGAGCTAGTAGCTGACTTGATGATTCTTGTTTCCTCTGAACGAATTTTGCATGTAGTTTTTCAAACAGTTGATCCATTACACTCCGATCAGGAAATTCATAGACGTCTTCTTTGTTTGAAACTACTAGCACAGAGCTAGCAAGATCCGATCAGAACTCTTTCTCTTTTCTTAATTCCAATCTGACATTGTCTTCAATTTGGGAAAGTGTTGTCCCGTCTAGTTGTTGTGCTTCTACACGTGAAAGCCATGACCCGCCGAAACGGAGATTGAAACCATCAAGTTTTGAGCAAATATGACACGCGACGGTGCCGCACTTCTGAAGCAAAAAAACTTGCTGCGTGCGCGCAGAGGTACACGGTTGTTGATCGCGCGCACATGGATGGATCGATCCAGCGACTCGGTTTTGACGCCCGCGGATGTCGGAAGGTTTTTGATAGAATCAGCCGGATGCGTTCCCCCGACGTTGATGATGAGCTTGATGATGATATAGATGGATCCCGCCCGGATAACGAAATCCATCCGTGGCGATCCCCACGGTCGGCGCCAATTGACGAGGCGGTTCCTCGGCAATGCTCACCATGAGGGGCTTGGGTTTTAGAGAAAGGCGACGATGGAGATTCCGGGAGCGAGATTAGGCACACGATGTACCCAGCTTCGGGTCCCCTCGGTGGAGGATCCCCACGTGCTGCTAGCAATCCAGTATATGATAATAGACGTGTTTACAGGGTGCCGCCGTAGGCGGAGCTATGTTGTCTATCTATCGTCTCCCTCCCTTATTTCGGGTGTCCTGGCTAGCTTTATATATGCAACCAGCCTAGGGTTTTACAAGAGTCCTAGTCGACTACTTCTTCGGGTTGCCTTGTTGGGCCTTCTCCATATTGGGCCGAGCCAGGTATACTAATAATGGGTACCCGAAGGGTATACCCATGTCAGCTGTCACTAGCGGCGGCAGGGGTATTGACCTGTATTCACTTGAATACCAAAGATTTACATGGAAAAAAATGTAGTCAGCCCAGTACATATCACTAGCCAGGCAGCCATCCCAGAACCGCATGCCCAAACAGTACACTCACGCACACAATGAGTCAGTACTTGCAATTCATACATTGCATTGCGAGAGAAAAATGAATACCTAGCATCTATTTCCTGGCGCCGCCACTGCCTGCATGCTGTGCATATGGGAAAGAAACGACAAGAGCCCGCCGCATGCTTTTGCGTCGATGCGAGACACGACGCCAGGATTTGCTCGGGTAACTGCTAATCAGCCGGGAATTTTTTCATAGCGCCTGGCCACTACCGCATGTGCTTATGTTTCTCTAGCGCATGTGCTAACCAAATTAGGGTTTACGGAGGAGGAGGCTACCGTGACAGAGATTATGGTGGCGGCAAACATGACGGTGGACATGACGGTGGCTGTGGCATACCTCTGCTTGTCGTGGTAGAGACGTCGGTGGCCGCTGCAGAGACGACGATGGCCGCGGCAGATCGAGACCGACGGTGGCCGTGGGAGAGCTCTGGCTGTCGAGCCTTAGACGACGGTGGCCGCGGCAGAGGTGTGCGTCTGACGGTGGGTGCTGTTTAGGGCGGCGGACGGTGGTGCAGCTCGGGGGCGGCGGACGGTGGTTCAGGTCGGGGGCGGCGGACGTGCGAAGATGGAGGTTGGGACTTAGGTCAACGAGTCCACGATCTGCACAATATCTAACCGATCACGCCGCCCTTGTCGCACGTAATGTGGCAGTCAACGCATGGGTTAAACATTTAATGGGCAGAAAGCCCATTAAATTGTCCCAACACATAATTACACAAATAACGTCCCATATTTGTAAACATTTCTCAAGATGCAAAGTTTCATATTTCAAACTTGTTTTTTGAAATTATAATTTCCAAATTTTACGACATGCACATTACATCTATTTCTGTAATCTTAGAATTATCATGTATGATCAAAGTAACAATTTTTTTGATTCATACAAAATTTGAATTTTTTTGATGCAGTTATTAGATTTTGTGCAAACAATAGTTCACAATGTGCACAAGGGTGCCAAATCATGCCCCAATCCATGGTGGTTTGCTCAATTTTTGGCCATTCTCCCCTCTTTTCCACCGAAAACCCCTCTTTCGACACATCTCCACCATGGGGCCACCATGCCACCAACTCCAAAATAGGAAAACCCATACCAACCAAGGTGTGATATCACAATGTGCACAAGGGTGCCAAATCATGGACCAATACATGGTGGTTTGCTCAATTTTTGGCATTCCCCCTCTATTTTCCACCGAAAACCCCTCTTTCGACACATCTCTACCATGGGGCCACCATGCCACCAACTCCAAAATAGGAAAACCCATAGAAACCAAGGTGTGATATCACAATGTGCACAAGAGTGCCAAATCATGCCCCAATCCATGGTGGTTTGCTCAATTTTTGGCCATTTCCCCCTCTTTTCCACCGAAAACCCCTCTTTCGACACACCCCAACCATGGGGCCACCATGCCACCAACTACAAAATAGTAAAACCCACAGCAAAAAAGGTGTGATATCACAATGTGCACAAGGGTCCCAAATCATGGACAAATCCATGGTGGTTTGCTCAACTTTTGGCATTCCCCCTCTCTTTTCCACCGAAAACCCCTCTTTCGACACATCTCTACCATGGGGCCACCATGCCACCAACTCCAAAATAGGAAAACCCATAGCAACCAAGGTGTGATATCACAATGTGCACAAGGGTGCCAAATCATGCCCCAATCCATGGTGGTTAGCTCAATTTTTGGCATTCCCCCTCTATTTTCCACCGAAAACCCCTCTTTCGACACATCTCTACCATGGGGCCACCATGCCACCAACTCCAAAATAGGAAAACCCATAGAAACAAAGGTGTGATATCACAATGTGCACAAGGGTGCCAAATAATGCCCCAATCCATGGTGGTTTGCTCAATTTTTGGCCATTTCCCCCTCTTTTCCACCGAAAACCCCTCTTTCGACACACCCCAACCATGGAGCCACCATGCCACCAACTCCAAAATAGGAAAACCCATAGAAACCAAGGTGTGATATCACAATGTGCACAAGGGTGCCAAATCATGGACCAATCCATGGTGGTTTGCTCAAGTTTTGGCATTCCCCCTCTCTTTTCCACCGAAAACCCCTCTTTCGACACATCTCTACCATGGGGCCACCATGCCACCAACTCCAAAATAGGAAAACCCATAGCAAAAAAGGTGTGATATCACAATGTGCACAAGGGTGCCAAATCATGCCCCAATCCATGGTGGTTTGCTCAATTTTTGGCCATTCCCCCCTCTTTTCCACCGAAAACCCCTCTTTCGACACATCTCCACCATGGGGC
Organism: Lolium rigidum; assembly: GCF_022539505.1. Lineage (NCBI taxonomy): Eukaryota > Viridiplantae > Streptophyta > Magnoliopsida > Poales > Poaceae > Lolium > Lolium rigidum. The sequence continues at coordinate 51,919,125 of NC_061513.1, read as the reverse complement.
CACGATGCCACCAACTCCAAAATAGGAAAACCCATAGAAACCAAGGTGTGATATCATAATGTGCACAAAGGTGCCAAATCATGGACCAATCCATGGTGGTTTTCTCAATTTTTGGCATTCCCCCTCTATTTTCCACCGAAACCCCCTCTTTCGACACATCTCTACCATGGGGCCACCATGCCACCAACTCCAAAATAGGAAAACCCATAGCAACCAAGGTGTGATATTACAATGTGCACAAGGGTGCCAAATCATGCCCCAATCCATGGTGGTTTGCTCAATTTTTGGCCATTTCCCCCTCTTTTCCACCGAAAACCCCTCTTTCGACACACCCCAACCATGGGGCCACCATGCCACCAACTCCAAAATATGAAAACCCATAGAAACCAAGGTGTTATATCACAATGTGGACAAGGGTGCCAAATCATGGACCAATCCATGGTGGTTTGCTCAATTTTTGGCATTCCCCCTCTCTTTTCCACCGAAAACCCCTCTTTCGACACATCTCTACCATGGGGCCACCATGCCACCAACTCCAAAATAGGAAAACCCATAGCAACCAAGGTGTGATATCACAATGTGCACAAGGGTGCCAAATCATGCCCCAATCCATGGTGGTTTGCTCAATTTTTGGCCATTCCCCCTCTTTTCCACCGGAAACCCCTCTTTCGACACATCTCCACCATGGGGCCACCATGCCACCAACTCCAAAATAGGAAAACCCATAGCAACCAAGGTGTGATATCACAATGTGCACAAGGGTGCCAAATCATGGACCAATCCATGGTGGTTTGCTCAATTGTTGGCATTCCCCCTCTCTTTTCGTGCGAAAACCCCTGTCTCGACACACCCCAACCATGGGGCCACCATGCCACCAACTACTAAAATGCTAAACTAGTGGAAAGCAAGGTTTCACTTCACAAGGTGATCAAGTTTTCCAAATCTTGCCCCAATCCATGGTGGTTTTGGTCAGTTTCTTGCCATCCCCCCCTCTTTTCGTCCGAAAACCCCTCTGTCGACACACCCCTACCATGGGCCCACCATGGCACCAACTCATAAATTAGTAAATCAATAGGAACCAAGGTTTCACATCACAAGGTGCACAAGTCTGCAAAATCTTGGCACAATCCATGGTGGTTTGGTCAGTTTTTGGCCATTCCCCCCTCTTTTCGTCCGAAAACCCCTGTCTCGACACACCCCAACCATGGGGCCACCATGGCACCAACTACTAAAATGCTAAACTAGTGGCAAGCAAGGTGTCACTTCACAAGGTGCTCAAGTGTGCCAAATGTTGGCCCAATCCATGGTGGTTTTGGTCATTTTTTGGTCATTTCCCCCTCTTTTCCACCGAAAACCCCCGTGATGACACATCCCTACCATGTTAGCAACCACAAAATATCAAACCCCATGCCATGTAATGTTGTATTCTATTACAAACAATTATATCAAATCTTGTTCTTTCAATAATTATGATAAAAACAAAATTGTACAAATAATTAGTATAAACATACAAGGTTTTGTGTGTACGGCCACTTTCAGGCCCACTCAAGAACATGCCATCAAGCCCATGCCGACTAGTTTCCTATAATAGCTACCTAAATAATCAATGTGATGCTTATACTTTCCACTAACTAAAGTACATTTATTACAAAATTTCCAAATTCAAACCCAAACAACAGAAGAACATGGTACATTTAACCAAACCATCTCATCTCAACCAAGATCTCTTGGTACTAAGCTTGCACGTGCAATGCTTGTCTCGGCTAATGTGGAGACAATAAATTGATAAATTTATAACTATCAAAGTTCTTTTCATACAAACATCATGTAAAATATGATCTCCACCGTCGTAACATAGGCAATGAGAAAGATAAAGACATGAAGAAGTTGGATGTTTCCTGTAATTACGACCTACTTTGGAGATGACGGCAACCAACACCATGCAATGTGCACATACATGCAAACACCATCATTCCAAATGATAGACACAACTAAGCATCAGCACCTACATAATAATTCATCACAGAACATAGTTCCACACACATTAAGTAATTAAGACCATCACTATAATAGATGGTCTGACAACATTAACCAAAAGCAGATGTTCAACACCAAACCAAACATTGTTCAAGACACCTTACAGCACTAGTTGAAACAACATTAACCAAAAGCAAAGCTAGCACATCTTGCATAGCAAGCACCATCAGCAGTCCACAGGAACTAGGCAGCATCCTCAAAAGCAAGCACCATTAGCAACCCTTGATGCTGTGCCCTTATCTGCTTCGAGGTGCCAGTACGGGCTAGCTCCTCGCGAGTCTTGCCTCGGGTTCCGAAGCATGCCATCCTTAGGCTTCACATGGTGCCATGGACGAAGTACCTCCCCCTTCTTGAAAGGGAGGTCCCCGGCCTCCAGCTTCTGCAGTAGCTTCCTCTTGAAGGAACCTATGTTCCTGCTGTCCACGGACTCGGATGAATCCTGGGAGTCATACTGGAGAACAACAAAGTGTACAAGTTATAATTACACATATAAAGCAAACAGAATGAAATACATGCAAGGGTAGAGAACAAGTTGTATAGCTCACCTCCAGGGAGCCATCTGAATCCTCCAACTCCTCATATGGAGCAGGGACATGTGGAGCGAGGCACAAGCTGGAGCGAGCACGACCTGGAGCAGGAATAGGTTCTTCCTCCTCCTGGATTGGAGGAGGGACAGGTACTTCCTCCTCCTGGATTGGCGGAGGGACAGGTCCTAGCTCCTGGTGGATTGGAGGAGGCACAGGCTCATCCTCCTTGCGCTTCCGCTTCCGGGACCCTTCACCACCCTTCATACAAATAACATAAGTCCCCACATTAATCCACAATAGGAAAAAGTCATCCAAATACTATGCATACCAAACAGATCATCTTAATTATTCTTTCATTATATTTATAGTTACATTATGGTAGCACCTTCTCTGATCATGCTTTCATTATACTATACATTACAGGATCCTTTCAATCATAGCACACTAATCCCATGATAAAATCCTCACATTAATCTCAAAAGGTTAATATTCTCACATTATGCTAGGTAATCAAAATTATCTGGATGCTTACATTTTAATTTTGCAATATAATCAGCACATACTATGTTCTAATGGGGATAATGCAGCTGCTCTGTTAATCAATGCATCAGAACTGGAATAAGTAAACAAGCAAGTAACTATATCACCTGTAGTCATTATTTTTATGTGATTTATTGATAATTAATTAGAATCTTACAGAATTACTGATAACTCTTTGGAGGCTTTCCAACTTAGCCATTAGGTGATGTGCAACATCATTGGAGCAATGTGAGCTAAACGAAACGACAAGCATAGTAAGCTAGTAACTATGAAATGAGAAGCGACGACAATGCAACCATTGCACCTAGCGAGGTTATCTTCACAAGACTTGCATGACCTAAATGATGAATTAGAACAACAACGATTGAACCCACTTGATGCATGTGTGTGTATAAATACTAGTATTAAGCCATTGTCTATATCATTCATGCGCTTTCCATTATTTAATGCTTGGTAGGTTACATATAATCCTAACAAAACTAGCTTGGGTTCATGTATGTCATTTCAATAGGATTGTATGTTATATTTATATACAAAATCCTACTCGGATCATGGGTGTATATGAACATATTGTGTGAAAACATTTCAAATTATCTTGCCTCCCAGACCAGACATCAACGAATGCAAAGCATGCTATCACCATTTTCAACATACTTGCTCATTCGCTCCACGGATGCAGTGAAACCAATATTCTACAAATTTCTGAAACCCTAAGCACACATGCAAATGAAATTAAAAGAGGATGAACATGCGCTTACCCAAGCCGTGTAGGGATCCTCCACCTCCGCCTCCCCGCACAACCACCTCTTCCTTCCCCTTCCCAGCATCCGCCGGCCCACGGACGGCGACGCCTTCCTCAGCCTCCGCCTTCTGGTCCACAATATCCGCCAGCACCGGCGCCGCCGCTCCCGCCCCTCCTTCCTCGACAACCGTGATGACCCACAAGTATAGGGGATCGCAACAGTCTTCGAGGGAAGTATTACCCAATTTATTGATTCGACACAAGGGGAGACAAAGAATACTTGAAAGCCTTAACAGCGGAGTTGTCAATTCAGCTGCACCTGGAAACGAGACTTGCTCGCAGGAGTTTATCGGTAGTAACGAGTTTTATAGCGATAGCGATAGTGAAATAACGACGAGCGAGTAATAAAGACAGCGGTAGTGATTATAGTAAACGGCGGGATTAAAATATTGTAGGCACGGGGACGGATGACGGGCGTTGCATGGATGAGAGAAACTCATGTAACAATCATAGCGGGGCATTTGCGAGATAATAATAAAACGGTGTCCAAGTACTAATCAATCAATAGGCATGTGTTCCAATTATAGTCGTACGTGCTCGCAATGAGAAACTTGCACAACATCTTTTGTCCTACCGGCCGGTGGCAGCCGGGCCTCAAGGGAAACTACTTGGATATTAAGGTACTCCTTTTAATAGAGTACCGGAGCAAAGCATTAACACTCCGTGAACACATGTGATCCTCACATCGCTACCATTCCCTCCGGTTGTCCCGATTTACGTCACTTCGGGGCCATTGGTTCCGGACAGCGACATGTGTATACAACTTGCATGTAAGATCATAAACAACGAATATCTTCATGAATCAATAACATGTTCAGATCTGAGATCATGGCACTCGGGCCCTAGTGACAAGCATTAAGCATAACAAGTTGCAACAATATCATAAAAGTACCATCTACGGACACTAGGCACTATGCCCTAACAATCTTATGCTATTACATGACCAATCTCATCCAATCCCTACCATCCCCTTCGGCCTACGGCGGGGGAATTACTCACACATGGATGGGGGAAACATTGCTGGTTGATGGAGAGGCGTTGGCGGTGATGGCGGTGATGATCTCCTCCAATTCCCCGTCCGGCGGAGTGCCGGAACGGAGACTTCGGCTCCCGCGACGGAGTTTCGCGATGTGGCGGCGTTACGGAGGGTTTATGGCGACTTCGACTTCTTTTCGTGCGTTTTTAGGTCGAGGCGAATAAGTAGTCCGAAGGGGGGCGTCGGAGGCCAGCCGAGGGGGCCACACCACATGGCCGCACGGGCCCCCCCTGGGCCGCGCCGCCATATGGTGTGGGGCCCTCGGGCCTCCACTTCAATTGTCCTTCGGCTCCGGCGGTATTCGGGAAAATAGGCCCTTTCGTCAAAATTCCGAGGTTTTTCCTGAAAGTTGGATTTACTGCACAAAAACGAGACACCGGAACGATTCTGCTGAAAACGGCGTTAGTCCGTGTTAGTTGCATCCAAAATACACAAATTAGAGGCAAAACAATAGCAAAAGTGTTCGGGAAAGTAGATACGTTTTGGACGTATCAACTCCCCCAAGCTTAGCTTATTGCTTGTCCTCAAGCAATTCGGTTAACAAGCGAGCGATAAAAGAACTTTCACGAACACATTTGTTCATATGATGTATATATTCTCATGATATGGCTAATACTTAAGCAGTTCATAATAAGGTACATGCAAATAAGATCATCTAACAGCTATGTCAATCATGAAGAGGTACCAACAATTAATAATAAGCATCATGAATCATGTATATAAGCGAGGATTGCAATGTTCATAAGAGAGTATGATAAAGTGGTATCTCGCTTGCTCGTATTTGATCGGCAAAACATAAATGCCGGGCACCTCCGGAGTTCATAGAAAGACTAGAAGTAGTGATTGTCAAAGATAAAAGCATCAAAGTTATACCACAATCAATCATATTTTGAGACAAGCATATTATACTAAGAATGACAGTTGTGCTCTCAAGAAAGTGCTCAAAGAAAGGATGGAGACACAACATAAAAGTAAAAGATTGACCCTTCGCGAGAGGGAAGCGAGGGATTAGCATGCGCTAGAGCTTTTCATTTGTAAAGCGGGAGTAAAATTATTTTGAGAGGTGTTTGTTGTTGTCAACGAATGGTAATGGGTACACCAACTACCTCGCCAACCGGACTTTCAAGAGCGGCTCCCATGAATTATTTGCATGTTTATGTGGCACTCCTTCCAACCTTTCTTACACAAACCATGGCTAACCGAATCCTCGGGTGCACGCTAACAGCCACATACCATGAAGGAGTGCATTTTTAGTTTAGTTTTATTATGATGATGACACTCCCCCCAACCTTTGCTTACACAAGCCATGGCTAACCGAATCCTTCGGGTGCCGTCCAACAATCACAAACCATGGAGGAGTGTCTATTTAAGTTAATTAATTCGGGACTGGGAATCCCATTGCCAGCTCCTTTTGCAAAATTATTGGATAAGCGGATATGCCACTATTCCATATGAGATTCCGTCAAAAGTAAATGACAAGGTTGAAAGCTAAACACCACATACTTCCTCATGAGCTATGAAACAAAAACACAAATTGAGAAGCATTTTGAAGGTTTTAAAGGTAGCGCATGAGAATTTACTTGGAATGGTTTGAAATGCCATGCATAGGTATTTATGGTGGACACTCTGGAATAACTTGGTTTTCATGTGTTTGGAGGCACGAGCAGCGTTCCCGCTCGGTACAAGTGAAGGCTAGCAAAAGACTAGGGAGCGACAAATCAAGAGAGCGATGACTTGTCATAATCATGCTTGCGGCAAAATAAATTAAGCGAGGCATAAAAGTGATACAAGAACTGCGAAGCAATGTAAATCATTGAGGCTTAATTGACTTTTGTTCAGTCATATGCATGCGTGAGCATGTGCCAAGTCGATATAAATGAATTATTCGAGAGGAGGATACCACAATGCCATACTTACTTATGGATAAAACAATGCAAGCAAACATCCATGGCATGCTACTCATATTAATAGATTGGAGCTAACATGAGAGATCATGAACTACTAAACTTTCTTAAATAACATATACCTCACATGAACCAACTAAGCATGCTCACATGGATGAGTATATGTACAAAAATGAAAACAAATAGAGTTCATACCAGCCTCTCACCACAATCGGATTGTCGTAGATCGTCATTATTGCCTTTTCACTTGTGTAGCTTGGATAATATGAAATGAAAACCACGCTCCAGCCACCGAAGACCATTGAACTCATAATGAACTTTACAAACCAAAGAAGAACAGCAAATATTTTTGGTGTTTTCGAATTTGAGAATAAGAACAAAAGGAAACAAGCAAACAAAGCAAAATCTTTTTGGGTTTTCTTATAGCAAACTAGCAATAGCAAATAAAGCGAAACAAATGCAAGAAACCAAGATAAACAAATGGTGAAGAGAAACAACAGAAATATTTTTGGTCTTTTTGTGTTTTGGGAAAGAAACAAAGTAAAAGCAAGAAGTAGCAAACTAAAAGAAACACGGAAAAGCGAGATGGCAGAAATCTGCCAAAACCTGACAGCAGTACAGAAATCGATTTTTACAAAAATCTTACGTTGCTCAGTTCAAAAAGTGTTCAACTAATGAAAGTTAGATAACAACCTGGGGAACATGCACAAAAATTTGCAACTCAAAATAACGTTCTGGCTGTGCGCACGAATTTTTACGGTAACAGCCCAGAATCTGTTTTCAGGCAGCACTTCCCCAAATATCATCTTCCTCTCATTAGAAAACCACTCAAAGAGACTAAACAAGTATATACAAGTATCCAGCAATCATAATATGCAAAGAATGAGTGATGCCGGTATACCTCCCCCAAGCTTAGGCTTTTGGCCTAAGTGGAGTTCAACCCCATCGAGGGCACTGGGTTCCACGCCGGTGGATCATATGTGGAGTAGTCATAATAAGGTGCCGATGCAGAAGAAAAGCGTGGGGGTTCCTCATACCCAGCTTGTGGATGCGAAGAGCTTGCTGCATCGGATGACGAGTCGAGGTGTTCCTCGACCTCATCTGTGTTGTCTCGTGCATGATGGCTTCCTCCCTCGATGTATGCGTTAACCGCACTTTCCGTGACTGACCAATCCTCCCTGGAATCAAAGTTAAACAGAGAAGGTGCAGGCAATCCTACTAATTTTTCAACTTTCTTAGTCCTTGTCCAAGATTTCTTGTAAAATGTTATTTTATAAGACAGGTTCCCTAAATTAGACGAATTAGAAAGAAATTCATGCTTAATCATGGAAGCTATGTCAAGTTTCTCCATAGGGAGCGGAATATCAAGACTGTGAGGTCTCACATTATGCATAGCTAATAAACGAGAGGCGATGAGACCCCCACAAATTCCTCCCTTCTCACGGTTAGTGGCAAGTCTGTTGGCTATCAAAGCTCCCAAGTTATAAGTCCTATTACCTTGTAATGCAGCAGCTAGAAAGGCTAGGTCCGGGATAGTTACTTTACCTCCATTCTTTCTCGCTAGAACGCACTTGGTAATGAAATAAGCGAAGTAACGAATAGGCTGGGAAATGAATACTACTGATTTTACCATCATCCTCCGAGAAGCTCCTTCCATGACAAATCATCTTGAAGAGGTCCAAGAGCTCTTGCGGCGATCCCTTTATCTTCTCGCATGATCCCCATTGCGGCACTTTGATTGCTTGCACAAAAATCACTCGAATGGCAAGTTGACGGTTTTATTATAAATTTTGTACTTGAACCATGGGGTTAGATTGTGACCAATTGAATTTAAAATCTTGCACTACTGACATAGTCAGCTTCACATATTGGCATGGTTCCCCATCAACAAAATCATCCAATCCTGCACGAGAGATTAAATTTTGGACGTCCTGCAAGATCCCTGCACTTCTCATGAAATCCGCACATGGATAGTAAGTGGGATATACTCCTTCTTCTCGGTGAACTCTCATGACCTGTGGCACCTCTAACTCATGTTGGTTGAGTTGGTGCCTACCTCCTTCCATTTTCTGAATTTCAACAAGCAATATAAAACTTGATTTGGTGACATATAATTGGAAACTACCATAGGAACTTGCTAGAGTACTAATCATGCATCAAAACTAGTTCTACCACTTAGAACAAGCATGCAGCTCACTAAACATGTTACCTACGAGCAAAATATTCAAGATATACTCAGCAAACAAAATTCTATTTGGATAGTCGAGAGTCACATACGGAGCAAATGTGCCAAATTTCAGAGAAATGGGTTGAGCAAGAGATCGAAAATCGAGTTCTTGAGCAAAGCGGAGAGAGAAAGTTGGTCGGTTTTCGGGAGAGAAGATCGGGAGATAGAGATGAGTAGTGGGGCAAGGAGGGGCCCACACCACATGGTGGCGCGCCCACCTCCTTGGCCGCGCCGGCTCGTGGTGTGGCACCTGTGGTGCCCCACGGGTCATCCTCCGGTGCTCCCGAGTGCCTCGTCGAAAAATAGGACCAACGGTATAATTTTCGCGAATTTTTGAAAACTTTGAAAAATGCACATTTTACGGGTATTAAGTTTATTATTACTGGCCGGGAAATTTTTTGAAATCTCAAATCAACTAAGAAACTTTGCAAATTAAAAATGCTACGGCAACTAAAGCAAGTGGAGGAAAGAAAGAGATGTTGTTTACCTCCTCTATGCATATAAAAGGTATTTGTTAACAAGGTTGATCAAGTCTTGCCACCAAATAAATTTTACATAGCATATGAAGAAATAAACCTCAAATCAATCATGTTACCTTGAATTGTATTGATATGGATCCAATCACAAGAGTTTGATATTCTTCTTTAGGCTCATATATAGGACAATCAATAGTTCCCACTTTGATAGTTCTCACATTAGAAATAGTATTAACTCCGCACGCTCTTTCAATTCTCTTGGGGAAATAGACGGTGTGTTCCTTATCATCAACATTGAAAGTAACCTTTCCTTTATTGCAATCAATAACAGCCCCTGCGGTGTTAAGAAAAGGTCTCCCAAGAATAATAGACATATTATCGTCTTCAGGCATTTCCAACACAACAAAATCAGTTAATATCAAGCGGTTATTAGTAACTTGAACAGGAACATCCTCACATATACCAACAGGAATAGCGGTAGATTTATCAGCCATTTGCAAAGATATATCGGTAGGTATCAACTTATCTAAGTAAAGTCTCTTGTATAGAGAAAAAGGCATAACACTAACACCGGCTCCCAAGTCACATAGAGCAGTTTTAACATAATTATTCTTAATAGAACAAGGAATAGTAGGTATACATGGGTCGCCCAACTTCTTTGGAACTTTGCCATTGAAAGAGTAATTGGCAAGCATAGTAGAAATTTCCTCATTGGGGATTTTCCTTTTGTTAGTAACAATATCTTTCATATACTTTGAATAAGGAGGCAATTTAATAGCATCGGTCAAAGGGATTTGCAAGAATAAAGGTTTCATCCAATCACATAATTTATTATAGTGTTCTTCTTCCTTTGATTTTAGTTTCTTAGCGGGAAAAGGCATTTGCTTTTGCACCCAAGGTTCTCTTTCATTACCATGTTTCTCGGCAATAAAATCTTCTTTAGTATACTTTTTATTTTTAGCATGCTTTTCGGGTTCTTCTTCAACCTCTTCTTTATCGGGAGTATCATTCTTATCATTATCTTTATCATGTTCATTACCACTTTCAGTTTCAGCATCAGAAATAGAAATACTATTAGGATCATTAGCGAGGTTCGAGAGGATTCTACAACATTTTTATGTTTCTTCTTCTTTTTCTTAGAATGAGCTCTAGGTTCAATGCGTTGAGAATCTTGTTCAATTCTTTTGGGATGCCCTTCGGGATATAGAGGATCCTGGGTAGAGACACCACCTCTAGTTGTTACTTCATAAGCATGTTTTTCTTTAGAATTATTTCCTAACAAGTCATTTTGCACTTTAGTGAGTTGATCAATTTGAGTTTGAACCATATGAAAATGTTTAACAAGCATCTTAACATCATTGGAGGTTCTCTCCACAATATCATGCAATTCACTAATAGCTTGAGAATTTTCCATTAGATGATTCTCTATTCTCATATTAAAATTTTCTTGCTTAACAATATAATTATCAAACTCATCTAAGCATTGCGCGAGGAGGTTTTGAATACGGAATATCTTCCCTAGTAAAGCGTTGAAGCGAGTTTACCTCAATCATGGATGAAGGGGGAATTATCTCACATATATCTTCTATTGGAGGTAGATTCTTCACATCTTCAGATTTAATACCTTTCTCCTTGAGAGACTTCTTGGCTTCCCTCATATCTTCATCATTCAATTTAATTAAACCCCTCTTCTTCACTATTGGCGTTGGAGTTGGTTCGGGCGTAGTCCAATCATCATAATTCCGGCCTATTTTAGCCAATAATTCTTCGAGCGTCGTACGGAGTTCTTTTCTGAAAACACAACCAGCACAACTATCCGGGTATGCCCTAGACTCAATGGTTAGTCCACTATAAAATATATCAAGTAAATCATGCTTTTCTAAATCATGGTCGAGGCGAGCTCTAATAAGAGAGCAAAATCTTGCCCAAGCCTCGGGCAATTTCTCTTCATCTCCTTGATCAAAATTATAAACTCTACGCAAAGCGGCATGTTGAGCACTAGCGGGAAAGTATTTCCGGAAGAAAACAGCAAGCAATTCTTTTGGACTTTTAATAGAACTAGGTGGCAAACTATTATACCAAGTTTTAGCGTCATCCTTTAATGAGAATGGAAAGATTTTAGCAACAAAGTAAGTACGCTTCTTAACATCATCAGAAAACAAGCTACTCAAAGTAGATAACTCGGTCATGTGTTCAACGACACTTTCTTTTTCGGTACCACAAAAGGGTGTTTTCTCAACAATAGCTATATGAGATAGATCAAGAGAAAAATCATAATCTTTATCCTTAATGTTTATAGGAGATGTGGCAAATTTAGGATCGGGAGACGGTTTATATCTAACGAGTATGTTACGCAAGCAACTTTTTAATTTTTCTTGCATCGGTAGTAGCATGGCATTTTTCAATAAAATCATCATCAAGTTCCACATAATCTTCATCAAGATCATCACTAGAGTATTCAAGTTCGGGTGAATTAACGGGTGTAGTAACATCGGGAGTTTCGGCATTTTCAATTTGTCTAGACCTAGCAATTTTAGCATCTAGAAAAGTTCCCAATGAACCACTATCATCAAGCACGAGCAGAGATATTATCAATATTATGAGAGTTTTCAGATTCAGCGAAGTACCGGCATTTGAAGCATGTGGCGGTGAAACAAGTTTATCAATCACAGATGGTGAATCAAGAGCAGCAGAGGTACTCAGAGTTGTACCTTTTCTTGTAGTGGATGGTAATATGGCGACCTTAGTATCGCGAGGTTTACCCATAATGGAGAATTTGCAGCGAACAATATTAATCCAAGTGAACTTCCAAATAAAGCTATGCTCCCCGGCAACGGCGCCGGAAAATAGTCTTGATGACCCACAAGTATAGGGGATCGCAACAGTCTTCGAGGGAAGTATTACCCAATTTATTGATTCGACACAAGGGGAGACAAAGAATACTTGAAAGCCTTAACGGCGGAGTTGTCAATTCAGCTGCACACTGGAAACGGACTTGCTCGCAGGAGTTTATCGGTAGTAACGAGTTTTATAGCGATAGCGGTAGTGAAATAACGACGGCGAGTAACAAAGACAGCGGTAGTGATTATAGTAAACAGCGGGATTAAAATACTGTAGGCACGGGGACGGATGACGGGCGTTGCATGGATGAGAGAAACTCATGTAACAATCATAGCGGGGCATTTGCAGATAATAATAAAACGGTGTCCAAGTACTAATCAATCAATAGGCATGTGTTCCAATTATAGTCGTACGTGCTCGCAATGAGAAACTTGCACAACATCTTTTGTCCTACCAGCCGGTGGCAGCCGGGCCTCAAGGGAAACTACTTGGATATTAAGGTACTCCTTTTAATAGAGTACGGAGCAAAGCATTAACACTCCGTGAACACATGTGATCCTCACATCGCTACCATTCCCTCCGGTTGTCCCGATTTCTGTCACTTCGGGGCCATTGGTTCCGGACGGCGACATGTGTATACAACTTGCGAGGTAAGATCATAAACAACGAATATCTTCATGAATCAATAACATGTTCAGATCTGAGATCATGGCACTCGGGCCCTAGTGACAAGCATTAAGCATAACAAGTTGCAACAATATCATAAAAGTACCATCTACGGACACTAGGCACTATGCCCTAACAATCTTATGCTATTACATGACCAATCTCATCCAATCCCTACCATCCCCTTCGGCCTACGGCGGGGAATTACTCACACATGGATGGGGGAAACATTGCTGGTTGATGGAGAGGCGTTGGCGGTGATGGCGGTGATGATCTCCTCCAATTCCCCGTCCCGGCGGAGTGCCGGAACGGAGACTTCGGCTCCCGCGACGGAGTTTCGCGATGTGGCGGCGTTCCGGAGGGTTTACGGCGACTTCGACTTCTCTCCGTGCGTTTTTAGGTCGAGGCCGAATAAGTAGTCCGAAGGAGGGCGTCGGAGGCCAGCCGAGGGGGCCACACCACATGGCCGCGCGGGCCCCCCGGGCCGCGCCGCCATATGGTGTGGGGCCCTCGGGCCTCCACTTCAATTGTCCTTCGGCTCCGTCGGTATTCGGGAAAATAGGCCCTTTCGTCAAAATCCCGAGGTTTTTCCTGAAAGTTGGATTTCTGCAAAAAAACGAGACACCAGAACAGTTCTGCTGAAAACAGCGTTAGTCCGTGTTAGTTGCATCCAAAATACACAAATTAGAGGCAAAACAATAGCAAAAGTGTTCGGGAAAGTAGATACGTTTTGGACGTATCAAACCGCCGCTTCCGCCTCGGGCTTCTCCAGATCTGCCGCCGCGACCAAACCCTGCGCGCCGCCCTCCTTCAGATCCTCCACCTCCGGCTCCTTCACCAGCTGCTCAGCCTCCGAGGCCGTCGCGGACGCCTCGGCCTCCGCCTTCTCCGTATGCAGCACCCCTAACGCGGCCGACGCGGCCGACGACGCCGACGCCGCCTTGCTACCCTCCTTCTCCATCGCCGCCTTGCTACCCTCCTTCTCCATCGCCGGCGATGGATGTGGTCGAATGGGGCTAGGGTTTTCTGTCTCTCTCTCTCCTCTCGCTCTTTGCCAAATTTGGGGGCGTTTGGGGGGAAATGGAAGGGGACGGAGAAGGCGATGCGGCGGAGTGACCATTCTATACTCGGAGGGGACACGGAAGGGACACGGAGGCTCACGGAAGGGACACGCAAGATCACACGTCATCGCTTGTACTTTGCCACGCCTGCCCGTACAACGCGTATAATACAACGTACGAACTTTATACAGGGACCACCGTATCCGAACCAACCGGTATCCCGCAATCCGGACCGTCAATGTGTTTAACACCACCATTTCTCGAACGAGGGGGGGGGGGGGACACCGGAGCACGAATCTTTTACAACTGGCCCAACTTGATCCACTCGTCCCAGCGCGATTACGATAGTGTGCAGCGCCACAAACACCACATTCTGCCCCGTCGTCGAGTTGCATACCGCGTTAACGCTTAACTGTCGAACCGAACAAACGACCCAAACAAAACGAGAAACTCATGCTCAAACAAGCACGAAAACGAGCCAAACAAAACGAGAAACTCATGCTCAAACAAGCACGAACGCTGTTGAGTCGGAGGCTCACACCAGCTTTGCTCTTCTTTTTCTTTCTGCTTACAGCGCAAGGGGGAAGGAAGATCGATGAGACTGGGTAGTTTTCGGTTCCCGGTCGACATCATATACTTCCACTGCTGAAAAAGGTAAGAGCTTTCGCGATAAAGGGTTTCGAACCGGAAGATTCTGCTATCATGCATTCACTACGCAGCAACATTTGCCTGCTGCCCTCATCGTCGAATGAGATACGATATCCTCATCGAGGCTATAAGAAGAGATTTATGTGATCATGGCACGGCGCCTCTCCCCATATGCTGCTTCAATGAGGCTATCTCAATAGTATTTTAATCTATTTTTCTATAATTTAAAAAATATGCAAATTAAAACATACATAGTCTTTGTCATAATTTTGAAGTCCGGGCCAGAAAAATGTCATCAAGTCCAGCCACATATAACAATGCCGCATGTATAACATGAAAATCAAATGCAAAATGGCTCCTCCGCCATTGCCGCCGGCTCTTCCGTAGCCACCAGTGTTGGTGTCATCGTTGCCGATGGTGCCCTGCTTTGTTGCAAGTTGGCGACCCACTCCAGCATATGCCATTAGTGGAAAACAGGCCTAATGTCGCGGGTCGTACGACCCTTTTGTCGCGGGCGGCCAGCCGCGACAAGGGAGGCGCGACAAAAGGTCCCCCTTTCGTCGCGGGTCTCTTACAACCCGCGACATAAGGTCCACCACGTGGCAGCCGCGGGTCGCGCAGGGGACAGGCCCTTTTGTCGCGGGCAGTATTACCACCCGCGACAAAAGGCCCTCTACGTGGAAGGCGCACAACGCTGCTGCTTTAGGGTTTGAGAGGTGCAGCACCCCCCCACCCCCGCCACCCCCGCCATTCGAAAATAAAAGTTGGATATATTTGTACGCTACTAGAAGTGGTACACGTTCATTCATTATATATATATATAGATCGATCAAACAAATATTGGAAGCAAAAGTCGATTCCCCTTACATGTAGATTCCCCTTACATATATATATACATTTAGCTCACGATCGACAAGTGGTACTAACGACCGTCTATTTGGAGGTAGAGCATCTATTTGGACTAAACAAGCCTTTGTTGTTTAGTACTTCTCTAACCAAAAGTCCCGCCAGTTCCTCCGCAATTCCTAGTAGGTGTTCCTTTGGTTGGAGTCCGTCCCGCATGTAGTCGACTCTGTATACGAAAATGAGATGAGTATGACTATATCAATCTTGATAACGAAATATTGACGATAATAAATAAAGTTGTGAGTGTTATTGCTTACGTTGAATTTATTTTTGTTACTGCTTCTCGGTGGTTAACATGCGAATGGACTCGCAAACGTAGTATCCACATAGATTCGTCCCTTGTGGCTGCCGAGGGCACGGTACAGGAGTAAATGTTAGCTTCTCGCCTGGGTACCGTCCTTACGATGTCTCTTGAAAGCGTCCAAGCCCTGCCGAGCAAAAGAATGATTGAATGAGTTGATAATTAATTGATATCTCACGAAAGATATAGCGCGGCGATGAAGGAAATTACACTTGGAGCAACTTCGCAAGTCGTGGAACCCGTCCACGCCTCTACTCGGTGGGTCTCTTACTTCAACTATTCCCTTATCGGGTTGAATGTCTAGTAGAATCCGAGTGGAAGCTGCACATGTTATGTATATACGTCAGGAATTACACTTAACATCGAGTAAGAAAAATTGAATGTGCATAAAAGATCATTAAGACTCTCACTCGTAGTTGTAAGGAAACAATATTGAATCACAGAAATATTGCTCCCACAAAAACCTTAGTAGGTTTCCCCCCGTTTCTTGGCCGTTATGCTTTACCGTTTGAACATGTATTTTATCTGGGTCAACAAACCCAATATTGATAATATTACTCCCTCCGTCCATAAATAGATGCCAAAGATTTATCTAAATTGGATGTATCTATACACTAAATCGTGACTAGATACATTCAAATTTAGACAAACTTTTGGCATCTATTTATGGACAGAGGTAGTATTACTTTTGCATTCACTGATCTTTAGTCTGCATAATAGAGAACACATAAGATATAATGAGTATATGCAATGAAAACGAACATGAACTGAATGAAAATGAACTTATATGTAGTTAACAACTTACAAGCAATAGCAACTCATGAGAGATTTGTCGAGGGCTTCTAAATTGAATAACTTGCGAGTTCATTCATCTCAATATGGATCTCCTCCTTTCGGTAGTAATATTCCCATGGTATAGTCGCCACGATGTACATTATGTTCTCCTTGCATGCATCAAGGTACCACTGATGCAAATTCCGCATATTTGTTGGCAGTTTATGCAGCTGCTCTGTGCTGACCAAGTCGGCCCCGTAGACAAATTTAGGAGCTATATCAGCAGTGGGTAGTGCAGCATCTGCTGCATACATCAATTCCTCCACGGTAACGTCACAGGCAGCCGCTAGCCTTGCAGCTTCTTCCATATCGAAATCACCATGTTCCGGCTGGTACACCTTGGGAACATTAAACACTTTGAGTGCTTGGAATCGATTGTTTGGGCTGATCTCCGAGGAGGGGAACTTCCTTTCTCTTTTTGCCTTTTGTCGTTTGCTTGGCCTTGAGGGGTGCACTTGTTGAACTTGACTTCTTCTCGGCTGCACTTCTAGCTGATGATTTGCTCGTGCTAGCAATATCCTTCTTCTTAGCCTTGTCATCCTTGTTCTTCTTAGCATTTTCATTCGCCTTGTCATCAATTACAGCAAGGTGGCGTGTATAGTCATCCTTCTTCTCGTGTAAGTCATATTGCGATGGTGTGTTCAGAAAAGAAGTAGCATATGCTATTTGCTTCTCGGTGTATGGCTCTGGCGCTGGAGGTTTCGTCTTATGAAAAAAATCATAATTGTATTTCGCAACAATGGCCTCATTTTCCTCATCAGTACGATCGTAAGGACGGGGGGGGGGGGGGGAGAGGAACCTTTGGTACTTTTGGGAGGGGCGACATCTTGCGGACAGGACTCTTAAAACGCTTCCGGCTGGGTGCATTCCGAGTCTTAGTGGGCGGAGGCGGCGGCGCTAGAGATGGAGATGGACTACAGATGTCGTGGTCGACGTCGTACCCATGGGGTGATGGTGGCGACATGTGATCAGTAGGAGGAGGTGATGGTGGCCTGCGATCACCTGGAGGAGGTGATGGTGACCTGCTCGGACGGCCGGTACTAGGGGCTACCCAGCTCGGCAGCCTGATGTTCTTCTTTTCCCGAGAGAATGATTTCTCCCGAGCACCTCTCTGAGTGTAAGCCCCCCATCACCTCCAGGGATTTCGAGCTCCAATGTCTCCCACGCCGGTACAACTGAATCCACCCCGACACGAGCATAGCCAGCTGGAATCTGATTGCCATACCATGTTGCCGGCTCACCTTCAGGTCCAAATGCAGGTAAGACATAGCCGACCGCCACCTTAACAGACATGTTCCTGAACACCACATAGAGATCACAAGGTGTTTGCTCCTTGATTCCATCCACGGGGTCGCCGGGACCGCCATCTATCATCCGTTTAGGAGGGGCCTCCGAGTCGGCCACGCTGCTTGTCTCGTCGCCGAGATATGCCGGCGGTATTATCCGGCCGGCGCCGTCCTTTTAGTTCATTTATCTCCAGCTGCTTGCTCGCTGAATCTCCCGCTGCTGCTGGTCAAGTCGGCGTTGGAACTCGGCCATCCGGTCATTCTGCACCTCCAGCTCGCGTTGTTTAGCTCTCGCTCGTCTTCTATAAGTCTCCGCGTCGGCCGGAAACCCAAGCGACCACGGAACACTAGGGCCGAAGCCTCTTGTTCGTCCTCCCTTCTCAGGATTACCGAGGACAAGTGTCGGCAAGTCTTTCTCTCTATCGGGAGCAAACTTTAGTTTTCCCGCCTTTATATCTGTCGTCACGGCAATCCATTTTTCCTTGGGTACCCTAACCCTGCTGTCACTTTCAACAATGTTCCCTGTCTTCATGTCATACTCACAACCATGCGCGAGGAACCAATTTCGAGCCCTAATGTCCCATCCTTCTCGCGTGGGTTCTGGAGTGATCCCCTTCAGCTCCATCTCAGCCTCTTGTGCATCCCACTTAGGCATGGCTACTTCGTAGCCCCCTCGCCCCGTATGATGGTGATATTTCTTTTCGCTTGCATTCTTCTTGTTTTTCTTGGACAGGTTCACAGCCTCCTCTGATTCTTTGTACTTCACAAATTCTTTCCAATTATGCTCCTGCTTCGCTAGGTAGTTTTCGAATAATGGAGGCTTCTTCTCGGCCATATAAGCTTTCCATAACCGGTTCTTATACGCTCGGAAAAGTTCCCCCATCTTCTTAAGAGCCCATTTCTTCACTAGCGCCCTCTGCTTGGCATTCTCAGAGTCCGATCCCAAGTTTGGCAAAGTGAAATGTGACATGAGGTCGTCAAAAAGTGTGTTCTTGTACCTATCGGCAACCTGATCTTCGGACACATTCTTGGTCTTGTTCCATTCTCTAACAGTGATCGGGATATGATCTCTAACCACAACTCCGCACTGATTCTTAAATGTCACTCTGACACTCGCGGGTGCCACGGTTTGGCCTTCCGGTGATATAGCTTCAATGTTGAAGTGGTCTTTTTGCCCGATCTCTTTGTCGGGCCTCGTTTCTCCAACTTATCTTCGGAGGCCTAAGAGAATAAAAATCAGTTAATTTATATACATATGTACATATAGAATTCCATTAATGCCTCAACTGATCGTATACCTCGTCATTACCGGAGCCGTCGGCTTCTCCATCACCGGAGCCGCCGGCTTCTCCATGATCACCGGAGCCGTCGGCTTCTCCATCACCGGAGCCACCGGCTTCTCCATCACCATCGTGGATTATGTTCTCGAAAATGTCTTCCTGTTCCAAGTCCTGTTCGAATCGATCCATTGTTTCTGCAAAAAATTAAATCGATAAGTACATGTTCTAACCCTAACCCTAATCAAACACTAACCAAACCCTAACCCTAGCTAACCAAACACTAACCTAACCCTAACACTAATCGGCGTCGGTTGTTCGCGAGAGGGAGAGGGCCGGTGTCGGCGTCGGTTGTTCGCGAGAGGGAGAAGATGGGAGTTGCGGCGTCGGTGGTTTTCGCGAGAGGGAGAGAGAGGTGTTTGCGAGAGGGAGAGGGCCGGTGTCGGTGTCGGTTGTTCGTGACAGGGAGAGAAGAGGGGTGTCGGCGAGTGTTGTTCGCGAGAGGGAGAGGGGTGTCGGCGAGTGTTTGCGTCGGTTGTTTGCGAGAGGGAGAGGGGTGTCGGCGAGTGTTGTTCGCGAGAGGGAGAGCGGTGTCGGCGAGTGTTGTTCGCGAGAGTGTTTGCGTCGGTTGTTTACAAGCTAACTAATACAAAATTTAAACTAATATAAAATTTAATCTAACTAACTACAAGATTTGAATTAATACAAAATTTTAACTAAGTAACTACAAAATTTGAATTAACTATCTACAAAATACTAATACTAATACTAACTAATATAAAATTTAATCTAAATACTAATACTAATACTAACTAACTAATACTAATTAAAACTAAATACTAATACTAACTAAACTAAACTAACTAACTAACTTAATAAAAAACTTAATGAAAAAACTTAACGAAAAAAAAGGCATGGCCGGCTGATACGTCTCCAACGTATCCATAATTTCTGATGTTCCATGCTTGTTTTATGACAATACTTACATGTTTTGCTTGCACTTTATAATGTTTTTATGCATTTTCCGGAACTAACCTATTAACAAGATGCCACAGATGCCGGTTCTCGTTTTCTGCTGTTTTTGGTTCCGAAAAGGCTGTTCGGGCAATATTCTCGGAATTGGACGAAATCAACGCCAAAGATCTTATTTTTCCCGGGAGGCTCCAGAACACCGAAGGGGAGTCGGAGGAGAGCCAGGGGGCCACCACACATGTGGGCCGCGCGGCCTACACCCTGGCCGCGCCGGCCTGGTGTGGGGCCACCCTGTCGCCCCTCCTGCGCCGCCTCTTCGCCTATTTAAGCCCTTTCGACCTAAAAACGCGACACCTTTTGACGAAACTCCAGTAAAGACTCTGTGGGCGCCGCCACCATCGAGAAACTCCAATTCGGGGGACGAAGTCTCGTTCCGGCACCCTACCGGGACGGGGAAGTGCCCCGGAAGCCATCTCCATCAACGCCACCGCCTCCATCATGCTCCGTGAGTAGTTCCCCCATGGACTACGGGTTCTAGCCGTAGCTAGTTGGTATTCTCTCCCCCATGTACTTCAATACAATGATCTCATGAGCTGCCTTACATGATTGAGATTCATCCGATGTAATCGGTGTTGTGTTTGTCGGGATCCGATGGATTGTTACGTTATGATTGTCTATCTACAAAGTTTATGAAGTTATTGTTGCTGCAATCTTGTTGTGTTTAATGCTTGTCACTAGGGCCCGAGTGGCATGATCTTAGATTTAAGCTCTATACTTATTGCTTAGATTGTATCTACAAGTTGTTTGCACATGTCTATGTCCGGAACCAAAGGCCCCAAAGTGACGAAATTGGGACAACCGGAGGGGAAGGCTTAGATATGATGATCACATGTTTTCACGGAGTGTTAATGCTTTGCTCCGGTGCTCTATTAAAAGGAGTACCTTAATTTCCAGATAGATTCCCTAGAGGCCCGGCTGCCACCGGCTGGTAGGACAAAAGATGTTGTGCAAGTTTCTCATTGCGAGCACGTACGACTATATATGGAAAACATGCCTACATGATTAATGATCTTGATATTCTGTCTTAATGCTATTTCAATCCTATCAATTGCCCGACTGTAATTTGTTCACCCAACACTTGTTATTGGAGAGTTGCCACTAGTGTAGATAGCTGGGAACCCCGGTCCATCTTTCATCATCATATACTTGTTCTACATGTCATTGGAAGTAGTATCAACTATCTTCTGGTGCCATTGCTCCCGTGTTACTATTACTGCTGCTGTGTTACTGTTACTATTGCTCTCATATCACTGCTACTTTCACATCACCCCTGTTACTAGTGCTTTTCCAGGTGCAACTTGAATTGACAACTCAGTTGTTAAGGCTTATAAGTATTCTTTACCTCCCCTTGTGTCGAATCAATAAATTTGGATTTTACTTCCCTCGAAGACTGCCGCGATCCCCTATACTTGTGGGTCATCAAGACTGTTTTCTGGCGCCGTTGCCGGGGAGGCATAGCTCTACTCATAAGTTCACCTGGGGAGTACACTCTACCTCTCTCTCTGTTTTTGTTTTATTTTATTTTGTTTTGCTTAGTTTACTTTTGTCTAGTTTATTTGTGCTTAGTTTATTTTTGTCTAGTATTATTTTACTTAGTTTACTTTTGCTTAGTTTCTTTTTGTTTTGTTTTATTTTCCTCATATACCCAAAAATCCATAAAAATTTGAAAAATCGAAAAATTAAAAACTGCTATTATGGGAGAACCTACAACCTATCTGGAGCTTATAGAATTATATAATAATTATAGAAAATCAAGAGCGGGAGAAGTGATGAGTGCTTGTGATAGAAAAACTGAAAACAATTGCTAAAATCTTGCTTAAACGCCATGATATAAACTGTTGCTCTCAACAGGACACTAAACATCTTAAATTTCAATGTGGCTTTAGTGAGGAATTTTTAATTAAGAACTATAATCGGAATAGCTATATTCATTTTGGGTTTGAAGAGGTAGAACAATTTGTCATATTTATGGGAGCCTCCGAGATAGAATCCTTCATGGTTAAAAATTATGAAACTTGTGTTGTTTGTAAGGACCTTAAAGATTATGTCTCTTCTATCCTTAATTTTTGCAATGAAAGTTACACTGATAATCCTTATATCATTGATTATAAAGAGAGACTCATTAATGCACAAGAATGCACTCACAATTTGCAGGGACCTCGTGGAAGAAGAAATTGATGAACCCGAAAGCTCATTGGATGAAAAAGAGGAGGAAATTGATGAACCCGAAAGCTCATTGGATGAAAAAGAAGAGGAGAGTGATGAACAAAAGGAGGAAGAATGGATTAGCTACCCATGCCAACCTTCTAATGAGAGTAACTCTTTATCTCTTACACTATTTGATTGTCCTCCATGCTTACCGAAAGAGGTTGAATGTTATGTTCCTGTGGATTCTCTTGAAATATTCCCTATGAGTAAAACTTGTGAGAATAATTATGCTACTGTTATTTATGATAATCCATGCTACTTTGATAAATCTTATGATAATGCTTTGTTTGTGCCTCGATGTCGAAATGCATGGTACTAAAGAATTTTGCGTAGCAAATGTTTATGATAAAGCTCTTGATGATGGTCCTATGTTACTTGATAATATTAATTGTACTACTAATGAAAATGGGATTGGAGAGGTCTTGACATTATCTATGAGTCCCATATCTCTTGAGATTGATCAACCATCTTGTTATATTATTGATAAAAGTGTGTTTGAAAGTTTTAATCCTACTATTTTTGAGCTTGATAAAAATTATGTGTTTGGAAATCATGAAAAGCATGCTATATGTGATAGTTATATTATTGAGTTTGTTCATGAAGCTACTGAAAATTATTATGAGAGAGGAAAATATAGTTGTAGAAATTTTCATGGTGCTAAAACACCTCTCTATATGCTTAAAATTTTGAAGTTACTCTTGTTTTATCTTCTTATGCTTGTCACTTTGTTCTTCATGAATTTATTTGTGTACAAGATTCCTATGCATAGGAAGAGGGTTAGACTTAAATGTGTTTTGAATTTGCTTCTTGATTCTCTCTTTTGCTTCAACTCTTATTTCTTGCGAGTGCATCATCAAAATTGCTGAGCCCATCTTAATGGCTATAAAGAAAGAACTTCTTGGGAGATAACCCATGTGTTTATTTTTCTACTGTTTTGTTGAACTCTTGGAAGTTGTTACTACTGTAGCAACCTCTCCTTATCTTTATTTTATTGCAATGTTGTGCCAAGTGAAGCCTCTAATCGAAGGTTGATACTAGATTTGGATTTCTGCGCAGAAACAGATTTCTATCTGTCACGAATCTGGGCTGTTTTCTCTGTAGGTAACTCAGAAAATTATGCCAATTTACGTGCGTGTTCCTCAGATATGTACGCAACTTTCGTTAGTTTTGAGTTTTCTGATTTGAGCAACGGAAGTACCTCTTTTAAATTCGTCTTTACTGGCTGTTCTGTTTTGGCAGATTCTGTCTCAGTTTTTTGCATTGTCTCTTGCGGACTTTAAGCAAGGCTTTCTACACGTGGAGAGCTGTAGCTAATGTTTTATTGAGTTCTTGCAATGTGTCACTACAGGACCAAGGTGGATTCAAGTTTTTTTGAGTACTAACCCCTCTAATGAAGTTTATGAGAAGTTTGGTGTGAAGGAAGTTTTCAAGGGTCAAGAGAGGAGGATGATATATGATCAAGAAGAGTGAAAAGTCTAAGCTTGGGGATGCCCCCGTGGTTCATCCCTGCATATTTCAAGAAGACTCAAGCGTCTAAGCTTGGGGATGCCCAAGGCATCCCCTTCTTCATCAACTTATCAGGTTTCTTCTATTGAAACTATATTTTTATTCGGTCACATCTTATGTTCTTCACTTGGAGCGTCTGTGTGTTTTATTTTTGTTTATGTTTGAATAAGATTGGATCCTAGCAATCCTTGTGTGGGAGAGAGACACGCTCCGCTTTTTCATATGAACACTTGTTCTTCGTTTTACTTTTAATGTTCAATGATAAAAGTTGGAAGCTACATCACTTATGGTTATTTGGTTGGAAACAGAAAATGCCTCATATTGTCTTGAATAATTTGACACTTGGCAATTGTTTTGAGCTCTCAAGTAGATCATGATTAAGTTTTTTTTCATGTAGTTTAAACCTATTAGTGGAGAACTACCGTAGAGCTTGTTGAAATTGGTTTGCATGATTGGTCTCTCTTAAGGTCTAGATATTTTCTGGTAAAAGTGTTTGAGCAACAAGGAAGACAGTGTAGAGTATTATAATGCTTGCAATATGTTCTTATGTAAGTTTTGCTGTACCGGTTCATACTTGTGTTTGCTTCAAATAACCTTGCTAGCCCAAAGCCTTGTACCGAGAGGGAATGCTTCTCGTGCATCCAAAACCTTGAGCCAAAACCTATGCCATTTGTGTCCACCATATCTACCTACTATGTGGTATTTCCTGCCATTCCAAGTAAATACTTCATGTGCTACCTTTAAACAATTCAAAACTTTACTATCTCTTATTTGTGTCAATGTTTTATAGCTCATGAGGAAGTATGTGGTGTTTTATCTTTCAATCTTGTTGGGCAGCTTTCACCAATGGACTAGTGGCTTCATCCGCTTATCCAATAATTTTGCAAAAAGAGCTGGCAACGGGGTTCCCAGCCCCAATTAATTAACTTTCATTAATAATTCTCTTCACATGTTTTGCTCTGATTCATCAGTAAGCAACTTAATTTTGCAAATAGACACTCCTTCATGGTATGTGAATGTTGGAAGGCACCCGAGGATTCGGTTAGCCATGGCTTGTGTAAGCAAAAGGTTGGGAGGAGTGTCAACCATAAAACTAAAACTAAAGTACATGTGTAAACAAAAGAGAAGAGGGATGATCTACCTTGCTGGTAGAGATAACGTCCTTCATGGGAGCCGCTCTTTGAAAGTCTGTTTGGCAAGGGGGTTAGAGTGCCCACTACCATTCGTTGACAACAACAAACACCTCTCAAAACTTTACTTTTATACTCTCTATATGATTTCAAAACTTAAAAAGCTCTAGCACATGATTTAATCCCTGCTTCCTCTCGCGAAGGGCCATTCTTTTACTTTATGTTGAGTCAGTTTACCTACTTCCTTCCATCTTAGAAGCAAACACTTGTGTCAACCGTGCATTGATTCTTACATACTTGCTTATTTGCACTTCATTATATTACTTTATGTTGACAATTATCCATGAGATATGCATGTTGAAAGTTGAAAGCAACTCGCTGAAACTTAAATCTTCCTTTGTGTTGCTTCGATGCCTTTACTTTGAATCTATTGCTTTATGAGTTAACTCTTGTGCAAGACTTTTGATGCTTGTCTTGAAAGTACTCTTCATGAAAAGTTTTGCTATATGTTATCTATTTGTTAGCAACTATAGATTATTGCCTTGAGTCACTTCATTCATCTCATGTGCTTTGTAATAGTATGATCAAGGTTATGTAAGTAGCATGTCACTACGGAAATTATTCTTTTTACCGTTTACCTACTCGAGGACGAGCAGGAACTAAGCTTGGGGATGCTGATACGTCTCCAACGTATCCATAATTTCTGATGTTCCATGCTTGTTTTATGACAATACTTACATGTTTTGCTTGCACTTTATAATGTTTTTATGCATTTTCCGGAACTAACCTATTAACAAGATGCCACA